>NC_040890.2:1777500-1797500 GCF_900634795.4 Betta splendens | reverse complement strand
CGGTATCATCTTTGGTTGAGTCGCCGCTGGTCAGAAACACGCTGCCGCAGGTTCCGGCTCACACCATTTCACCACTGTCGTCAGCGCAGAGTTCGCAGTCTTCCCCAGGGGCCTCTTTTTGTCCAGACACAAAGTGCTCATGTCTGAGCGTAAAGTGGTAGCAGGAAATGTTTCTCTTCACTTCTTGCCAAGTGTCAACCGTGATCTCTGCTTCAAAGTAACACTCAGGACACTCCTTGGTGTCCATCGCGAGCTGTGGCATCACGGGGTACCTGAGCATGAGTGAAAAAAAATCCTGCAGCGAGTCCAGGGTGTTCAGGGACTCTTCCTGAGAGCAGGTAATAAAATCTCTGTTGAGTTTGGAGTACAGCTCCACGGCTTCCGACAGCGTCAGCGGTTGATTTGGTATTTTAGGTATAGAGTGAACATTCTCTACGCCTCGTGCGGTGAGCCACACTGTGTATTCGTTTACCTGTTCATCTCCAGGTACGCCGGGTGTTGAGCACGAACGTTTGGGTTCCTCAAAGGTGTCCACAAAGTGTTTCAGCGGCCCAGGGTCCAGCTCTCCCAGCATCCTTGCTCTGCAAGCCAAGTCGTACAGCTCAATCACTCTGGTCTTTGCGAGACTCAACGTCAGGGCCTCAAGCGCCCCTGGAGCAACCGCGTCTGCAATGTGTCTCTGGGATTGCCACTCGGCTAGACACACCATGAGTCCTATCCATCTGGGGAGTCTCGTTAGTTGTGCAAAGGCAGCTACGCCGGTCTCACGTGTGAACTTCTCGGGCGAGGCGTAATGTGACAATGTAAACTGTCCAGTATCAGTCCAAGACTGACATGCCTCTCTCTCTAGGCTGAGAGGCAATTCCCTAAATGCATAGGCCAGCGCACCTGCTCTCTGTCTACGGCCGGTTGTCGCAATGACACAGCGACTGATCTCACGAGCCACTTTCAGCATCTCCTCTCTCCCCTGCCGCACCACAAACACAATTTTGGGCCGGCTAGGGTGCGCACTGGGCGACAGTCTGTCGGCTAGGGCGAGAGTTGCCATCGCAAGGTTAAGAATCCTGTTTCCCGTGGTGTCAGACGAGTGGCACTCAAACCAGGTTTCAGGCCGCACCCGAACAACAACACGGTACAAATGTCATAAGTCAGGGACAAGAACATGTGAGGTTTGTAATACCTTACAAGCTTGCCATTGTCATCCAATCTCATCTCAATTTGGTAGTTTTCGTTGTGCAAAGGTTCAAAAAACACGTGTCCTTCACTGCAAGGTAAACTGGGGACAAGTTCAATTTGGAGACGAGAATTGAGTATGATGAAACTGGAAACTCCCATCTCACGCCACTCACAGTTGACAGTGATGGGTTTCAGGGATTTTTCTTCTTCTTCTTCTTCTTGTTCTTCTTCTTCTTTTTCTTCATTTTCACTTTCTACTTCAGCCGTGTCACTTTGCCAATCAGAATCAGTCTCCTCAGACTCACCACATTTGTTTTTGATCTCAATGTTCAGGTTTTCTTTATGGCATTCAGGCGAGTTGAATTCAGCTGAGCTAGTGACTTCCACGCAGCCTTGTCTGGCAAGAGATTCCTTTACATCAATCAGGTACCAAAACCTGTCTCTCCTTGCTATCAATTTCCCATCAGAGGACCTCTTCCAGTCTCCAGACCAATTTGTTTTCCTTCCGCTGCACCATCCTTCATTGTCACGTGCAAGAGCCACTGTGAAATCAGTTCTCCCCGATTCCCATCTGTACCTAAGTTCAGCCACTTTGGAGCAAAAGGAACCGGGGTCCCTCCTTGACCACGGCAGTGGTCTTTTCCAGGTCTCTGGGCCTCGGATTCCCTTTGGCAGCGCGTGGAGCTTGCAGTACTCTTTGAGTGAGCGATCACAGCGAACGTGCACCTCGGCGCAGCCGTGAATCTCCTGTCTGCTCGTGTTGTCGTCCACTGGAGTCCTGATGACGGCGTGCACCCCCGGCTGCCCTCTCATCTGAGACACTTTCAAGGTCTCCGGGTTTGAATGTAACACCAGGTTGCCGGCAGAGTTGACGCGCGTGATCTCCTGGGATCTAGCTAGCAAAACAGTCACATCCGCCCCGGCTCCACAAGGCTCTTGGCAGGACACCAGGTAGCCCGAGCTGCTTGTTTTCAGAACATCTAAACCGGGCGGTAAAGTGTGAGTCCAGGTCTCTGTCACAAAGTCTGCCTCGGGTGTAAACACGGTCACCGTTCGTGATCTAAGAGGTCCAGTAGCTCCAGCAAACCAGGCCAATGCCCGCTGCAAATATTTGTACAGCCCGGTTTGGAGGCACTTTATCTCCAACTCTAGGTGTACCTCTCCAGAGAGCATTCTACTCGCCAGGGCTGCGATAAACTCTGAGGCCGAGCACACCTCACTGTTGAAGACCAGCATGTCATCCGGCGTGTCAGCACAGCGGGAGGAAGCGTACCACTGTCCGTTCCCGACTATGACTATCAGATTAGCGATAGGCACCAGAGCGTGACAAGCGAACGCGCGCAGTCCTTTGTTGGTTACCTTACAAACACCTCTGGTCCACACTTTTTCAGTGGGGCACGCGAGTACTCTGGAACAGAGAATGTCAAAACCTCGCCACGCCACAGGGTCTTTGATTTGAGCCGTACGAGAGTCCAGCTCCATGCGACAGAGCTCATCGAGGCAGTCTGCCGTTGTTGCCCTCGTGAAACTGACAGGAGGAGCGAGGCAGAGCCACTTTACTGTGGCCTCGCCGGAAGCCCGGCGCCCTATTGCAGTCAGGCTCTCGGACAGCGGGTACTGCAGCTCCCAGTCTCTATCTTGACAGTCTGGAGATTTTCTGAACGTCCACCGAGCTCCTATGAGTTTATGCCAGGATCTCTCGTTTGCCTCAAAGCCCTCCAGGGGATCCCGTGCTCCGCTACGCATAAAAATGGCATCAATGACTGTTTTCTTGTTGCTACACTTTATTCGGTCTCCCTCGGCTATCAAATCTGGATCGGGCCACTCTGGGTCCTCATTGAGCAGCACGTCGGTTCGGTACAAGGAGCTGCTCTGTACCACCACAGCAACAGACTCCAGTTTCTGCACCAAGGGCCCGCTGTGCCTCAGGTAGAACAGAGGAGACTCAGACGCAAACGCTATGGTGTGGCCATCCACCACCGTAGTGCCCGGGTGCCGGTTGACGTCGCGGGACCGACTCACTAGCCGGAGGAACGTCCAGTCACCCAGACTGGTCTTGACCCTGTTAGGGAAACATTCTACCTTCTCAAATTCAAACACGGGGCCGAGCGTCCCAGAATAGGCTCGCAGGAGGAGCTCCTCTTCGTCTCCGCGAGGCAGCAGCTCGCAACCTTCCAGCAGCTCGCAGGGATCCACTGGCGTCGGGTGACAACACCTCGAGAGCAGAGGTGCCAATCTGTGATCCTGGGCGCACAAGAAGGCTCCGATCGTGTTGGTCCTCAGTCTCTGCGTGTGGTGGAACGGAGCGTCGGTGCCCCGCGTCCACACCGACGCTCCCCTGTGTCTGGTGAGGGTGATTAACTTGAGTGCAGGGAAGCAGTTGACCCGGCAACTCTGCGCCAAATGGCTCAGCAAAGCGTACACGGGTGACAGCCGACCCCTGCCGTGCAAGGTGAACTCGTAGTCCAGCATCAGATCTCCAAACTTCATGTCCGGCACGCAAGGATGCACAGACCTGTAGAACCAACTCAGACATGCGCTCACGTCAAAGTTCTTCTCTGCGCCACAAGTGACAGATACTCTGGCGCAGTGTCCCAGCAGCACAGCCTCATCCAAGCACGCCTCGTAGACCGAGCCGCATTCGCCCCCGTGCCTGTCAGCCCTGGCAACAGCGTAAGGACTGGGGGAAGATTTGACGATGAGGTTGAGATTGTACTCTGGCAGCGGGTAGGATAACGCGTCCGCTTCGCTCTCCTCCAAATCGGCCTGTCTCGCTACCTCGATTGAAGGAAAAAACTCTCCGTCACCAATGGTGCAGTGTACGGCTGAGGGGGACCTTTGCCCCTGCGAACGGAACCGAGAGCTCCTGCACAGGGGCTCTTCACGACGGACATTTCTCAAGGCGGGCTCGTCCATCTCAAGGTCAAACATCCACTGATGGGTTTTTTTGCGACAGGCCCTGAAAAGACGAGAGAGCTTCTGCTCCTCGTAGCCTCTGGCGTTCTCGCTACGGATGGCCTGCTCTATCCTGGACATTTCTAGGCGGGAGCCGCAGTGGCCGGTCCCCTTTGTTTCAGAAGACTCGGGAGAGTAATTGAGTTGAAAGAAGCAGCCGTCGCGATGCCACGGCAGCAGGGCATCCTGGGATCCTCGACCCGGCACGATGACGCACAAGTCGTCCGTGAGCAACGTGGGTTTTCCTAGCCAGCGGGGCTCTGGCTGAACCCCGTTGGTGTTTGGTATCTTCAAGACGGCTCTGGCGCACCCGTGCTTCGTGTCGAACAGGCCGCAAGCCCTCAGTATTTTCAAGTTGAGCAGGCCCAGCGTCCGTATCCCGATTGTGATCCACTTAAAACTTGCATCGCCGCCCCTTCCGCGCCCAAACAGGACCGAATGTCCCGTTCTCTGACCGACCCCCGGAGAGGCACGGATGAGTCTGGATAGGTTTGACAAAGCCCTGTCGTCGCCCTCTGTGTCCTCATGTTCCTCGCTAGAGTTTTGGTGGTGGTTTTGGTAATGTTTGGGATGGTGATTACCCTCAAAGCCCCTTTCCCTTTGCTTCTCTCTCTCGCCAGAGTCCTCTCTTTCATTCCCGTCCCACTCATCCTCCCTGCTCGCGACGCTGCCTTCTTCACCTCTGTCCTCGCATTCCTCCACGTCAGAGTCCTCCACACTCGCCTCGCTGTGGGCTAATCGGTCTGTGATGCGTAAAATTTCATCTTTCAGGTCTGCTCGCATTATCTTCTCACCGAGGGAGAGCTTCAAACCGCCCAGCCCAGAGTGCACGGTCGGGTTTGCTGCTACAAGCTTTCTGAGTTCTGTGAGAACAGAATGAGATTTCACTTCCCAACTGATGAAATTTGCCTCCGAGGGCACAAAGGACTCTTCCAGACACATGTAAGACAAAAGCAGGGCTTGGGACTCTCTGAGGCTCAGCGAGGACACAAACGACAGCTGCACGGGGCCGCTCACTTTGCGTGACTTCTCGGCGGTGAGCTGATCAAAGGCATTAAACGCATACAAAACTGCGACACACGCTGGAAATCCTAGCACACGTGGGCCAATGACATCCATGGTCCCAGGTAGCAGACACACAGATTGATTGAAGAGGTGAATCTTTGACCTGAACCCTTTAGGCAGAACCCTGTCATAGGCAGCGCTCCTTAGGACCTGTAGCGTCGGCACCTCTTTGGATCTGCAATGAGCCGTTTTCCCACGCTGCTCCTCTGCACTTTGAGGCTTGCAAAGAATCACTGCGGGCGGCACGCCTGGGAGACCCCTCTCGACTCTGAACAGCGAGTGTCCACAAGGAAACCATTCCGTTATGTGCCCGCCGGGAGCCGGGAGCGTACGTCTGCCGTTGGTCTTTAGCTGGGACCGGATCGATGACCACGCTGGCTCTCTCCTTTGGCACGATGAGCACAGCATCTCTCAACAAATGCCTCAGCACCACCACGTTCTCATTCTCGGCTAGGATGGCGAACGCCGAGGGAAGTCTGGTCACGTCTCGGAGGGACGCCAGGCCCTCGCGAATGCAGCACCCACGGGGTCCGCTGTCGTCATCTGCATCACAAGGAAGATCCTTAGGTTCAGCTGATTGCCCCCAGGGGCCGCGGAAATCCAGCGGCTTAGAGCCCAGCTTCAGAGGCTCCAGGTCTCTCAAGTCTAACGCTCTCGCCGCGTCGGGCAGAACGCATTTCAGTTTAAATTCCAGCCCCAGGTTGGGGTCACCCATGGCCAGAGCGCACAGCGTGTGAATTATCTCCTGTCTGCAGCCTTCGTCAAAAATCAAACGGACCCCGGTCTTCCACGAGGCCACCAGTGTATACAGGGAGAGGCCGTCCGTCGTGTAGATGTAACCACTTTCCACTTTCAGGCCTCGAATGTCACGCTCCTTGACCGTGTAACACGTCCCACGCCAGTGTGAACAGCACAAGCCCGCCAAGGTGCAGTGTGCAGAGTCGGAGCGCCGAGAGATGACCAGCGAAGGCGAGGCTCCTGCTCCGTGGCTTTCCATCCTAAAAGCCACGTCCGAAAACACGCACAGGGTCTCTCTGAAAACCGCGAGCTCGTTACCCCCGGAGACAGCTAGTCTGCTGGGGCCGCAGGGTTCTTCAAAATACTCAATTTGCACCACGCGGCCTCTGCCGTCGACCGTCAAGAGCGCGCCTTCAGCAGTCTGCACCCTGTACAGTTTGTCTAAAGAAACTGTGTTACAGGGTGGCAGGAGACACCTTTTTAATTTTGCCTGGTATGAGAGGCGGCATCTAATTGTGAACCTCCGTGCCCATTCTGGATCTAGGCGAGCAAAAACATTGCAGCGGCCACCAAACAGGTAGCAGAGTTCCTCGCTCGTCAGCTGCGACTTTCCCATCCTGAGACAAGTGTAGACATAAAAGATGTACTTATCACAAGTGCGAAATAGAGGTCCGGCTACCTTGGACCAAGTAGGGACCAACAAGAGCGACTCTGGTTTATTCTCGCCGTCGCTATGGCGACCCCAAGTACACCCCTCTCGCTCTGGAAGAGGGGAGATGCGTTCCATGATATTATCTCTCTTCCCTTGGGAGACGCCTTGAGCAGGGTGGTGAAAGAGATCTTTACCAAATATGATAAGAACAACAGCGCTGTTGAAACCACGTCCGCCGTGAAACAGGGGTCCACAGGGGTTTCTGAAGGCCCAGCGCACTCTGTGGGTTACGAAGAATGCGATGATGTCAGTATGAGGTCGACAGAGGTTTCCACGCCAGCAAACCCTCCTGATTGTAACATGGTACGTTTTGAGAACAGCGACACGGAGGAGAGCATGTCAATAGGCCACTTTGGATCAGACTATGATGATGATGATGATGATGATGATGATGATGCTCCTGGAGCCAAACCTGACCACCTTGCATGGCAGAGAGTCACAATTCAGGCCCCGCTGGATGGATGGAAAAGGACAGCCTTAGACAGTAAGTGCGCGGACCGTAAATTCACGCCTGGTTCTGATACATCGATCAGGTGTATGCGCTGCGAGGCCTACAAGGCGCATTGCAAATCCGCGGCTGAGAACTACAGACGGGTCCTGACCAGCTACACCAAGACCGTTTCAGAACTCATGATCGGCTTCAAGAAGGTCCTGGAGAGGTACCCCGAGCTCCGGGTCCACGCGAGCGATGATCATGTTTTCTACATGGTTCAGGCTGCAATGGGACGAAACAACCTAGTTCGGGAGATGGTTCGTCTGGCTGCAAAGAGACAGGCGCAAGAGACAGTCCAAGACCAGGAGGAGGAACCTCATCGGGGATGGGGAAAGCGCTGCCCAGCTGCTGCATCGATCCAGGAAGCCCTGAACACGTGCTACACTGACGGCGAGGCGCTCAGGATGATCCTTCAGCGCTACATTGACCTGTACGTTCGTTACATGGATGTGTGGCGAGAAATGTGTTCCAAGGTGGAGAGCGACTCCATCACTTTGATGGATTTTATAAACTTGACTCAGAACAGGCCGGGCGTGAGCCACGGGGAGCCTTGGTCTGAGGCGAAAGCCTACGTGGCGCGTATGCTAGACAAGGTGCACTCTGTCACACCCAGGGCCGTTGGAGATGCCTGCGCCGATGCACTAAAGACGATAGATTTTAGCCTCTCGTCAGCCCCTAAAAATTTTGACCAACGCAAAGGGGTCATCGATGCGGCGATAGAGTGCGTCCGCCGCCACCTGGACTCAAATTCAGGGAAATGGAGTTGGGATTCTTGTGCAAGCGAGCTGTACTTTGAGATTCGCAGTGACCTCACGGTCCTGGAGGCCTTGGTCGGCGTAGGAGAAATCTCAGTGAAGACTGTCCTGTACGAGAGGGCTATGCTCGTTTCAAGAGTGAGGAACATGACCAGAAACGAGGGTTCTCTGGAACTGCACATTGGTCACATTCAAGCAAAGTTCAAAGAGTCTGAGAAGCGACTCAGATATGCCGAAAGCCAAAAAGCGCTGTGTTGATACACCTCACACCCCACTTGAAATATAACAGGTGTCTGTGTGTGTGTGTGTGTGTGTGTGTGTGTGTGTGTGTGTGTGTGTGTGTGTGTGTGTAGTCACTTAAATTGAAATTGCTTGACAGCTACTAATATGTACCAAAACTTGTAGTGTAATGTAAAGTTTGTTGTCTGAGGCCAAGCTGGCTCCTGTGTCCTTTTTGCTAGAAACAGCATTTTTGTACAATGAGACTAACTTGGTCTTTGGTTATAAATTAAATATATATTCAAATAAATAATAGCTACAAACCTACACAACGTCTACAACAGAAGATGAATAGACAAATTGTAATTCCTGTATAACCAAAGTAAACATTACAGACATTACAGATGGTAAAGGCAACATTTTATCACTAATTTCTAAATAAATCATGAAACACAAAAGACACTCAAAACAAATGTATTTTTGTTCTACTTTATTTTAAATTCAAAATCAGAATTTACCAGACCGGTCCAACAGCAGCTAGCCCCTTTGCTTTTAATCTTGCCTAAGTAAAACTAATGAAGGTTATAAAAGACAGTGGAGCATAGTTTCTCATGCATCGGTCATTTGAATATAATAAACAGAAGCCAAAGATCATGGTCTACAATGAAACACATCATGAGCACAGTTAGAGACACAGAACTGAGCCGGACGCGGGGGCGAGCTGGGAGAGGCTGAGGATTAACAATACAGAAGAGCTACAAATCAGCAAAAGAGTAACACGTCAGCAAGTCTTTGGTGTTATTTGTTCCATTCCCATGAGTGGACAACAGGATTTCCCCCTTTCTCATGTGTTCCCCTGAAGAATTCAGAGTAAGGCTCTACTTGAGAATATTTTCATAAAGAGCAGATGTGATAAATTTCCATCGGTGTGGGAGAAATCTCAGTGAAGACTGGCCTGTACGAGAGGGCTATGCTCGTTTTAAGAGTGAAGAGCGGCGAGCAGCGAGAGCCTCTGCTTTTAATCTTGCCTAAGTAAAACTAATGAAGGTCATAAAAGACAGCGGAACATAGTTTCTCATGTATCGGCCGTTAGAATTTAATAAACAGAAGCCCTCGTTGTAATGCAACTCGCAACCAGACATGCTGTAACTATGCCATACAGTGTACTATGTATATAGTACATTATGTATATATGTTATGTATACAGTAGCAAAGAGTGTAACATCACAAACTAAGAAATGAAATATGAGATTTACAGAGATATTCATCCTGAAAGTGCATCATTTTTTCTTTAGACAAAACTAAAAAATGTTTTTGTTAAGTGTCCACAACGAGTTGTTTTTAATCAAATCTACCCCCAGACATTGTCTTTCACATTTTGTATTTTTAAAATGACATTAATGTCCAGATGAGGGTTTATCAATAAAATTATCTCTGGTTTGTGTCTGTTACTTTGCTTCAGTATAACTGCATCAAATTCAGTTTCTTTCTTTAAAAACTAGGGGTTTTCATAGACAATGAGACCAAGATCGATAACATAGACCTCATCACTTAGAAGCAAACAGCTGAATGTCTGCGGTCTGGAAGCAGTGAATAAAATAAAACAAAGCACAACAAAAAGCAAGAGCGATTTGTTCTAAACGTTTTAATGATTTGTATCACCATTTTACAATAAAGGACGGAGGGAAACAAAACAAACGCCAAACAATTTTTTTGAGTGTGCCTTGAAACTTGTGTATGTGTTTTTAATGATTTGTATCACCGCTTTGTAATAACCTAGATACCTAAATACTCGAATATAAACCTCTAGCCTCCTCATTTCCATTCCTAAGTGTTTCTCCACACCATGGATTCTGTTTGCGATTACTTGTTGTATAGCAAGACAGAGGAGGAGGAGGAGGAGGAGATGATGATGATGATGATGATGATGATGATGAAGAAGAGCAGTGTCTGCACTGTTTAGATTTCCCCATTCAGGAAAAGCAGATACGATGCACCGTCACACACAATACACCCCAAATGTGTTTTGATGAAGCGATGACTGGGCTCATGGTACAGTATGTGGAGGTGCTTGAGGCGCCGGGCCTCACAAATGGGACAGTGTGCAGGTCCACTCCTGTGCGCTTCGTAAAACACGGCAGGATCTGGTCACTCAGCGGGGCGATACATATGCGGGACGTGTCTCCCAATGGCACTTGGTTATTGGAAAAGACAAATTGCGTACAATCTCTAGTGAGGTTGAGACTCGCCGGTCTGGCGTGCGTACGTCTGCCAGGACTGAACAGAATAGTGCTTGAACAAAAGAACGACGACGGCCTTTTGTACCTGGCCAACAAGTGGCTCTTGAGCAAAGAAAACATGAATGAATGCATAGAACTTTTTGGACCCTTTGCCTGCGATGCCATGCTCTCGCCGGTGCTCCACAAAATCCTCCGTTCGCACTGGATTGAGGAACGCAAGGAAGCGGGAGAGACAAACAATGAGCTGACGCTGGGATGGGCCCAGGAGTTTTATGACTGGACGTGTGTCACAAAGAATAGGACGGGCTCCACCGTGTTTGCTCACTGGCCAACGTGTCCCGCCAGAGCGCTGAAAGTGGCGCACGGTTACAAAGTCGTGACGGCCATCTTGGAGAAGATGAGACTCTGTGGCTTCACTCCGTGGTCCGCCGTGCTGGCGGTGCGCTCCTCCGAGGTCTCTATCAGCAAGGTCGCTTGCTCCCACTGTATGAGGCGATTGCTGGCCTCCTGTGCCTTTCTCGTGGAGTGTGCTGCCGTGGAGGCATCTCGGCAGCGCGACTGGCTGGTGCGAAACGAAGCTGTGATTCAACTATGCTGGCTCCTGCATCAGATGCATCACCCCGAGGGTTGCGACGCCAACGGGATGCTAGAGGCCTGGGCTGAGTCCATTGTGACACACTCTATAAGATTCCAGCAGTGCCGCAAAGCCACCTCGTACGACTTGGAGGCTCTTGTCGTCCTGTTTGCCGTGGATCACTCGCCGGTCGCTTCCAAAACCCGGTACCTCGTAGTGTCTGATCAGAACCACGAGAGAGACGATACAGCCCCTGACCCAGACCTGCTGGATGTCATCAATAGAAACGCGAGATTCTCGCCAAAACGGGAGCCTCCAGTTCTCCCGAACGCTAAGGATGGGGAGGAGGACCGAACATTTAACATCGTTACCGCCGTTGACGTTCTTCTGGAGACCGCCGGCGCCGTACTGGAAGTGAGGGCACAAGAGGTAGAAGAGATAGCGCGAGCCCTTGTGTCGTGCTTCCCCAGAGTGGCAGCCTCGGCTCTGGACAATCTCACGGTGCAGGCCCCTGATGCGCGAGAGTTTTCGGGCAGAATATGGCCCGTGTTTGTCAACGCCACCAGAGCGTGTTACCCCCTGTTCAAAGCCCTGGCCCTCCCGTTGTTGCCTAGCCCGGTGTACACGCTAGAGCTGCTGGCGAGAGGGTGGAGATGCGTAAGGCGTGAAGCTCTGGAACGTTTCTTGCCCACAAGTGCCGGTGGCATGGTCAAAGTCACCCGCGATCACTATACACAACACCTGTTGGGTCCGGTGAAAACTCTGGCCGACGTCAGTCTCATGAGCGAGTGGGAAGAGAAACTGATGGTCCGTGTCCTGAGCGAAGGGGTTCTGCCCTGCTTCGCGGGGAACGGCGATAGCGTCCCAGACAGACTAGTGAGCTGCACGACAGCCCTCGCGTTCGCAGCTTCTGGGCTACGAGTGTTCGGACACTTTAAGGAGACGGAACACGGCGGCGATGAGGACAAGCTCAGGGTCACCTCAGCGGGCCTATTGTACTTCGCTGCGTGGTACGTGCTTGTGTACGCCTGTGTGGTGCACACACGACCCGCTTTAAAGAAACGATTGATCCAAACTGGCTCGGTTGCTGACAAACATCTGTGCGCGGCGCTAACGCTCAAAAGGGCGACAGGGAGCTCTTCGGGCGACTACCAAGTTGTTGATTTTGACAGCAGAGAGATTGTAGGAGCTCTACAGGCAGTGTTTGGCAACCTGCTCCACGCGAACACCATCCGGCGCGTTGCAGAGATCTACGTTCCCGAGTTCCTAGCGCAGCTGCCTTATGCCAAAAAACTGGAAGTCATTCCAGGCAGCATCAAAAGCGCCATAGAGAGCCGAGACGTCTGGTTCTTCAAAGAGTGTGGGTTGCAACTCAGAGCTCCATTTCCCTACCTCGGCAATTTGGCACAGGGACTTCACAGCAGCATCCGCGGTACGTTGATCGGGGGTGATGCTAGACCCATTGCTCAAGCCCCACATGCACCCACGGATGGAGCATTTGACCCCTGGTGCGATACGCTGATGTTCCACGGGTTCTGCAAACCCCACATCGATGAGGTGTTACGCGTGGCCATGCAACCAGAACCAAACGACACCTTTGTAGATTTAGACCGGGAGGTGGACCAGCTAGCCCAGGTTCCCTCCTCAGCAGACGTCCCAACAGAAGGAAGCAGCGAAGACGGTCAGACAGAGACGGAGCCTCTGCGCGCGGAAGTCCGGTGGGAGAGCGGCGCCTCTGCGGCTGGGCAGAACCCCGTTAAAGTGCCCGCTTTAACGAATGCCAAAGGAAGTGGAGAGGAACATGGAAAAGAGAAGACGGTAGAGAAGGAGATGCCCGTGCCGCACAAACGCCACGGCTGTCGCCGCATATGCGAGGGGCTCTTTGTGGTGAGCTCGGACGAGCTAGGTTTTGACCAAACGCACCAATTTCTAAGTCTGTTAGAAATGAGAGACGAGAATTTGGACAGAACGCGACGTGTGTCAGCTCCGGCGATACAAACCCCGTGCATGTCAAACATCGCCTCCACGGTGTACGTGAAGACGCGGACGAGGCAAAGTGTGAGCAGCTTCTGCACTGTTCCGCTTGTCAGATTCAATAAATGCAAGACGGAGGCTATGGCATCACGTCACGCTACGCTCGTGGAGGCCCTCTGGGTCCTCTTTATGCACTATAGGGTTGCAGCACCCGGCAACGCAGAGATGTTGTTGGAACCTCGCACTCCCGAAGCACTGGCCGTCATGATACATCTGGCTGTCAAGAGTTTTAACCTGGAAACTGTCACGCCATTGGGCATTTGCAACAATATAAACGCCTTGTGCTCTGGCGCGTGTGATCGAGAAGCTGAGTTTATACCGACTGCAGCTATCGCGGGTGGTTTGTTTGGAGTCAACCTGGAGCTGATTGTCAATGGGTGCAACTATTATGTTGTAAATGACCACTACAGAGGCCTCTGGGCTCCCGGGCCCTTGTGCTACGACGGCAACGCCTGGCAAGCGACGCTCTGCGGTCTAGACATTCCTGTGCAAATACCTCGTGAAGCACGCACAGCCAACTGCCATCACGTGGGCACACTGTGCGCCTACACCAGACTGAACAATTTGAAGGTGAGCAGAGTGTTGTCTGACAACTACTGCGGCTTCCACACGGTGGCTGCTCTCTTGGGAGCCGCCGAGGCAAAGCAGTGTGACCGCAGAGTTAGGGAAATCTTGGTTCAAAAAACCGTAGACTACATGGTGCGGAACATAGACCTCTGCAGCATACGTGTCTACCTGGGATTAAACAACCTTGACACCCCTGAAGGTTTGACCGATCTCCTCATGCAGCGCGACAGATGGTTGAGTGTGGAAGAAATCACCTTTATGCTTGCGGCGCACGGCAAGCCCTCGGCGGTGATCACGGAAAATTCGTACCCGATCTACAAGTCAGACTTTGCTCACTTTCTTATCAAAGCCAATCACTATGAACCTGTAATGAGCGTGTAAATTTTGGTGTGTGTTTTGTTATTGTCCATATTTGTGCTTCACATACGTTCAATAAACCACTAGAACCAACATGTAAGCGGTTGCGGCTTGTTTTGTTATAACATTTTACACTGTTTTTTTAAAAATAAAAATTACAACACATGTTGAATTTAGTTTTTTATTTTCTCTCTTTTTGAATTATCAGCCCATGTAGGGTCTAGGAATTGTACAAAGCGACACGCACAATGCACAGGGCCAGTATTGCCACAATTCCAACAGCAAAAGTCCCAAGCCTGTTGCTTCTTAATCTGGACTCTGGCTCCCGAAAGAACTCCACAAAGCCATCCTAAAAGAAAATGATCAAACGTATGTTATAAACTTGTAAAAGAGGGAGAGAGAGAGAGAGAGAGAGAGAGAGAGAGAGAGAGAGAGAGAGAGCAGAAGGGAGATTTTTACTGGACCCATTAGTAGCCATACTGACCCAGGAGTTGTTGCTGATCAGCCAGTCCTTCTGATTAGTCAGCAAGTAGGAGGAGATCTCTTCTCCTACTTGCTCAACGCAGTTCTCTACGCCTTTGTCTTTTAAGTAAAGACACACTGCGGTCCCGAAGGCTGCCAGGCTGGCAACGCGGCCCCAGTTCACACCGTCGGCAAAGACCGTCCTGGCTACTGCACCGACCACCGTCCTCACATCGCCTTCTCTGTCGTCCAGTGAAAGTTTTTTAATCATTTCTTTTTTTTTTAAAGAAAAGTGAAAAATCCACATTACAAAAACACTCTGACTGAATGACAGTAATAGTGGTAGCTAGCTAGGCGTTACCCACCGCTGTACGCAAAACTCTGCTCTTTCAATAATTCTTTCACAACTCTGTTCATTGTGGACAGAGGTTCAGTTTTGTTCTGCCTGTTTTTCACAAGCCCGGTGAAGTCACCAAGCAGACATTTCAGAAGTTGTCGTGTATCATAGTCCAGCGCCGTGGTGGAGTTCTCCATTGCTGCTACCTCGTTTGCCTATAAATTGTCAGTCACGATCGCACGCTTGAGACGATCTTAGTGAAAAGGTTCAGATGGAACTTATAGCTTTTATAAAGGTTCTTCAAGGCCAAATTTTACGAAAATATAAATTCATGTTCAAACTGAATTTTAATTAATCCAACTTTGGATGAGGGGGTTTGACTATCCCCTCCCCTCAGCTGTATATGGTTGGATTCTTTTTTATATTTCTCAAATGAACCAACCTAAGGTACTACTTCCTACCGGATCCAGCTATGGGGATGGTTGGATTGATTTAAATGTATTTCTCCAACCTAGTATAGTGGTTATAGTTAAATAGTCCATCCGCAAAGGTTTACATTTCTGATTTCTCTTAGAATGTAACGTTTGTTAACATTTTTCAGAATGTTCTTATTTATTGTGTGATGTTTATAAACAACACAGGACCCTGTTTCTGTTCGGGCTCAAATTCACCCAGTGACTTATAATCAAGGCAAAATAAAAGTCCTTCTTACTTGTGCAGTGTTTTTAAGATAAAAATGAACAAAATAATGAAACAATAATATAATATTCCACAATTCTCTTCATTGTGGAAAGAGCTTCACTATTTTGTTCTGCCTGTTTTTCACAGCTTTTATCTGTGTTTTTAATATTTAGCTTTTATCACTGTGAATGGAACCTGACATGTAAACAGTCCTCCAAGCCTAAATTGTACAAAACAAATTCAGTTTCTTAATTAATTTATAAACTGATTATAGTACATACATATTTATGCAGGTGACAAATGTAACAAAAATCTTTAAATTATTTAATTTTTATTTTTATTATTTTTTTGTATTACAATGTAATTACTTCAATAGCATTCTTCATCATTCACGTCATTATTTTATATATTTGGTTGGATTGATTTAAATGTATTTTTCCACAGCGAGAGCAGAGCATGTATAAAAAAAATACTAACACTGCTAAAACTGTACAATACTAAAGTGACAACATCTGCACACATCTGCTTCAGTGAAGTCCCAGATACATCAAAATCAAGATTTAGCTCTTATCCACAAGGAAAAGTCACATTTATATGCACGCTTGGAAAGGAATCTGCTTCCAGACAAGCTGATGCATGAAAAGCTCTACAGAGACTCATGGAGTGAGTCCAGCCTGCAGCTGACAGCATCCACCCCCGTCTGCTGGACCGTCTCATCCCTCTGAACGGCAACGATGAGCAGCAAATGCCCCGTCACTGGGATCCTTCCTTAGCAGACACGTCCTTAACATCCACAAGGTTCAGTCAGTAAATCTATAAATGCTCCCTTGAGGAGGCCCCATGTCACGACTCGGGTCGCATCATTCTAAGGACGGAGGGAGGACCGCTGCTCATGTTCTGTGCTCTAATGCTCCGGCGTGAGGCTTTCTTGGGTGGGGAGGCTGAGCCTTCTTCCTGGAGGCTTCCCTCTTTGCGCTGTCTGGGGGCCCCATGTGCTCCAGAAGTCTCCTGTAAAAAACTGCTTGGAATTGCAGATCCTGCAAGACAAAGGCACGGAAAAGGAGTTCATTTAAGGCCCTGGGTCTGCAGATCACGTCCAGCCTCGTGGCTGACAGATGCCGGGGCTTGTCTTGGCTCATTACTCTGTGGCCCGATCAGACCATCCTCTCACTATCTCTGCTGTTTCTGACCTACTCATATACAACCACCTTCTGTGCCGCGGACTCGTTACACCAGCCAAACAACAGTGGACCTCACCTCATCTGTCTGCGTTGCTGCTGCTGTTGTTGTGGGCAAAGCTGTGGTTTGCTGCTGGCTCTTGGGTTTAGCGCAGTACATCTCCAGATGGTGGAGCTCACAGCCGGCTGGACGACAGCACTGGTCCACGATCCCCTCCCCTCTGGGCCGAGCCCCGTAGCCAGACCATTTCCCTCTACCTGTGGAGAAATAGGTGTCAGACATCTTTAGCCTTTATTCTCTGCTGTGTACAAGTCAGCCCCTTTCACTCTCACATCAATACACATCGGCCGAGGAGAGGAGCGCTAATTAGAATCGGCAGAAGGACCCAGTGGTTCTGGTTTGAGCCGCAGCACGATAACGAGATTTTAAACAGTGAAGCTATCGCGGGCTGAGGCATGGTGTCCTGGTGAGCACGCGGGTGGTGGGTGGGCACCGCGCTGATAGCAGATGGAGAAAATGGCCTTGGCCACAACGGGGAAAAGTTAAACAGGTAAAAGGGTTCAGTGTATTTAATTATCTGGGAGATTAGGATAGAGAAATTAGAGACTAATAATAATAATAATAATAATAATAATAATAATAATAATAATAATAATACAGTTTTCTCAAGAGGGTCACAGTGAACGGTCCGCTTGGCTCAGCCCCACTTCTACTCTATAAAAGTGTATAGAAAGAGGTTGCTAATAAAAGCTGGGCTTGTCCCCATCATCCCACTGCAACACGGATGTGTTGAGGCTACTGTTCATGTAAATACATGATGTTTTGTTGTTGATAACTTGTTCAGAATAGCTGCGGCCTTTCTGCATGGACCTGATGACCATGACCGTATCTGTTGTGTGACTCTTAACTGGCAGGGTACAGTAACCGGGAAAACACTAGCAATGCAGTCGTTTGTTTGAATATTCCTTTTAAGAATGTGATGAATCAGCATTTAGCTGTGGATTTAAAAGTGTTATTAACAGCTACGTGATTGTTATGCAAATGAAGGAGTAGAACGTGAGACTAACCCAAATAGATGCCACGGTCCCCACACACGAATATGAGGTCGCTGAGAAGATCCGAGCCACAGCGGAGCCTGGCTGCGTCCGCGGAGAGCGGCCAGCTGGCTAGAAGTACGGTGTAGTAGAACACGCACACGCGAGCACACAACGCCTGAAGAGGAGCAGAGAACTCAAAGTCAGGTTATATGATAGAAAGATCAATGTTCAGATTATGTTGTTATGTGCTAATAATGGAGTGATTTTAGAGGCTTTTGTTGAAAGAGCAGTTCAGACATCTCACTCGGGGCCTCAGCAACTCATTAGGGCCATTGAGAGTTTTCAGCATCTAATGTACAGGAATTTCAGTCACATTAAAAAAGGACGGTTTAAAGCCGTGTTGTCAGAAATGTCTCCATACTTTTTACCATGTCCAGATAATTAGATAACTTTCTTTGTAATTAGAATCTGACAGGGAAACACGCGTACAGCAGAGGACACACAAAGGACCAGACCCTCTCGGTTGAAGGTCCCAGGCGGCGGCGTGAGAGCAGCTCTTACCTTCATGGCTCTGTGGCCTGAGCTCTGGGTGCCTGCGGTCTTATAGGCGGCAGCAGCAGGGGAGACCGCCGCTCACAGGGTCCCCCCCCCCCCAGCCTCTCACACAGCTTCACACTCCAATCTCACCCGCAGCTCTTATCTGATCATTTCACATGCTGTCACTGGGGCCGGACTGGTTCTGCTTTGTTCCTTGTAACAGATATTCACAGTGGTCAAAGACACGATGTCCGTTGCTACAGGATGGAATCATCCCAGGCCGGCTCAGTCCACGAGTCTGATGCTGCTGGTGTTCTGTGATTGCTGATTCGGCACGTGAAACGCTTCTGAATCACTGTTAGACCCGTTAATGTGGGTGTAAATGTAGGTAATGATGTCTGGCCCTGAGAGCGGCACACAGTGCGGCTAAAAGCAGCACAACCAAATAGACACAACAATAGCTAAAGAAGACACAATCTTCATCAATTTGATAACACACCAACACAAATTAGACACGCAACAAACGACAACGCTTCTTACTTTAAGCTTTTACTCTGCTTTTGTGAATGAGTAACATTCAAACGCTAAACTAACGAAGAACAGCTGTAATATTAATATTTTAAGCAGCCAATACTAATAAATAATGTCATACCCAACTAGTGTATTGTGTTTTTCTGTCAAGATTGGACATTGAGAAACATATATTTCTCAAATGAACCAACCTAAGGTACTATTTCCTACCGGACCCAGCTATGGGGATGGTTGGATTGATTTAAATGTATTTCTCCAACCTAGTATAGTGGTTATAGTTAAATAGTCCATCCGCAAAGGTTTACATTTCTGATTTCTCTTAGAATGTAATGTTTTTTAACATTTTTCAGAATGTTCTTGTTTATTGTGTGATGTTTATAAACAACACAGGACCCTGTTTCTGTTCGGGCTCAAATTCACCCAGTGACTTATAATCAAGGCAAAATAAAAGTCCTTCTTACTTGGGCAGTGTTTTTAAGATACAAATGAACAAAATAATGAAACAATAATATAACATTCCACAATTCTCTTCATTGTGGACAGAGCTTCACTTTTTTGTTCTGCCTTTTTTTCACAAGCCCAGTAAATTAATTCATCCAACTTTGGATGAGGCGGCTTGACTACCCCCCCCCCCACGCTGTATATGGTTGGATTCTTTTTCATATTTCTCAAATGAACCAACCTAAGGTATTATTTCCTACCGGACCCAGCTATGGAAATGGTTGGATTGATTTAAATGTATTTCTCCAACCTAGTATAGTGGTTATAGTTAAATAGTCCATCCGCAAAGGTTTACATTTCTGATTTCTCTTAGAATGTAATGTTTTTTAACATTTTTCAGAATGTTCTTATTTATTGTGTGATGTTTATAAACAACACAGGACCCTGTTTCTGTTCGGGCTCAAATTCACCCAGTGACTTATAATCAAGGCAAAATAAAAGTCCTTCTTACTTGGGCAGTGTTTTTAAGATACAAATGAACAAAATAATGAAACAATAATATAACATTCCACAATTCTCTTCATTGTGGACAGAGCTTCACTTTTTTGTTCTGCCTTTTTTTCACAAGCCCAGTAAATTAATTCATCCAACTTTGGATGAGGCGGCTTGACTACCCCCCGCCCCCCCTCAGCTGTATATGGTTGGATTCTTTTTCATATTTCTCAAATGAATCAACCTAAGGTACTATTTCCTACCGGACCCAGCTATGGAAATGGTTGGATTGATTTTAATGTATTTCTCCAACCTAGTATAGTGGTTATAGTTAAATAGTCCATCCGCAAAGGTTTACATTTCTGATTTCTCTTAGAATGTAATGTTGTGGACAGAGCTTCCCTTTTTTCTTCTGCCT
>NC_040889.2:30618381-30623663 GCF_900634795.4 Betta splendens | reverse complement strand
CTAGGATCGTTGCATTTGGGTCCCCCTCCTACTTTGCTTGTAAACCTTAGTAGTCTTTCCTCCCACTTATAGTGAGCGCTCCTCTAGTCCAGTTTTGCCCTCCATGTAACAAGTAGATGATCTATTAGAGGATCTAATAGAGGATCTATTAGAGGCCGATCTATTAGAAGCAGTGAGAGGCCGCGTGGCCAGCGCACATCCAGCTGTTGACCACAGGGTTCCAGCCACAGGAATCCTATAACAGAATGAGGGAGGGACGAGGGAGCTGCAGACCGGTGGGTAATGGTCCCTGAGCCGAGCTGAGCCATCTCTGTGGGACGCAATCATCCGTAATGTATGTCCGCAAGGCATCAAGTTCTCATACAATGGTTGATCAGGGCAACATTAAAGCGCAGTTTGCATCGAGAGCAGGTTTACCTGATGTGACTGGACACATCGCTATAAAAGCACCATCACAGGACGAAACATAAGTCAACAGGAAAAATCTTCATTTCATCAAAGTACAAATAATCTGTGATGCACAAATGCAGCTACAGTCAGTGACGCTGTAGCGAGGTGACTGGTTTAACGATGATCCATTCATTGTATCAGATTTAACGCTGGTACCAGATTGTTGGCTTATTGGTCAGTAAATAATTTAACAGCTTTAATATTAATTCCTGTTGCAAATAGAACCTGTGGGCAACCAAAGTACATCCTGTCTTCAGCATCAGCATTAGTCGTGGTTTAATGTAGAGAATTCCTATTAGTAGCTGAACACAGTGTCAGGGTGTCAGATCGTCTTCTCCTTCACTTCTGCCTGTTTTAGTGACGCTTTGGTGGTAAACTTCGCTTCATGGACTCACTGTCTACTCTGAAAAGACAAGCTTCAGTAACAGACTGATCCACCCTCGCTTTATTGTTATTCTCCAACCAGCCTATAGGCAACCAGTATTGGATGCTGAGTATTGTTCTGAATATGTGTGTGTTGTGTGTGTGTGTGTGTATGTGTGTGTGTGTGTGTGTGGGTGGTGTGTGTGTGTGTGTGTGTGTGTGTGTGTGTGTGTGTAGCTGGGGTTGTGCAGACAGAGGGTGGGAGGGTGGAAGGAAAGAATCACAAGATGGACTCTTCAGCTCTGTTGATGTCTTCAAAGGAATCCCCTTCGCTGATGTGCCTGGCAAGTGGGAGAAACCAAAAGCTCATCCTGGATGGGCGGTACGTGATCATTTTCACCATCTCATAACAATCTGAATTGTGTTTTCTACCTCTGCTGATTAAAGGTTGTCACTGCTCTACAAGCGTGTGAAACTGTTCACTGCTGTTTCAGGAGTCCTGAAGGCCACCACATATCGGGATCGCTGTTTGCAGGTGACGCTGCTGCAGACGGAAAACCCAGGGCAGCGAAGACTGTCTATACCTGAACATCTTCGTTCCTCAGGGAAGCAAACGTAGGTAACACATCCGTTGTTTTGTTTTAGATTGGTGGTAACACCACAACCCTAAGCAAATGACTTCTGTTATATGATATGACCTGAGACTAAATTTGAGAACAATCTACTTGTATATACAGGGGAACATTTACTGCTTAACCTACTATGTGCATTTAAATTAGTAAAGAGAAAAATTAAACAAGAAGAAGAAACAGGTGGCTTCTGACTCGACCCTGTGTGTTCATTACCACAAAACGCCCCAGTCCATGGTTTACTTGTTTGGCGGCGCCTTCCTGTTGGGGGCGTCCCAACGATGTGGAGGTTTTAGGAAACAGTCTGTACGATGGGAAGGAGCTGGCTGACAGGGGCAACGTCGTCGTCGTCACGGTGAATTACAGGGTCGGAACGATGGGGTTCCTTAGCACTGGAGACGCCAAACTACCAGGTGTGAAGCACCAACTCTGACATTTTACTGATAGTCTAGTTCACAGAAAACAGAACAACCACCCAAGAATCCATGGTCACGATCAGCATCAGGCCTGAGTCACAGATCTGAGCACTCCACTGTCAAAGATACAGTCAGAAGTTCTTGTTCCCAAACTGGACATGTGCCAAGAAAGAACTAGGATTTCAATCTCTGCCAGAGCTACAGAAAGAGTCATTTGTAAAATATAATCACAAATCAACACATCTCAACTGCAGCCTCAGCGCCATGACACTAGCAACATGTTATAGTCAACCAGCAGATGTCATGGTCAAACCAAAGTGAATCAGATGCTTCAACAAAGCCTTGCTTCTCCGTCCTGCTCTCTGCGGTGATTAGCTGATAGAACTGAATGATTTAGCAAACGCTGAACATTTATATCACAAACAGCAAGTACAAGTAAAGCTATCTGTCTCACTTGTCAGGGTAACTATGGTCTGTGGGATCAGCACGCTGCCATCTCTTGGGTGCGCAGGAACATCGAGGCGTTCGGAGGAAACCCCGACAACATCACGATCTTTGGCCAATCAAGTGGAGCCGCCAGCGTCAACTTCCAGGTCAGAGGACAAAGCAGGTTCATGTCACCAAAAAGCTCGAACTAATCCGACAACAACTCTTCTGCCCGTCTCTCTTTGCCTGTGTTCCTCCTCAGATGCTGTCTCCCTACAGTAAGGGCTTGTTCCGTAGAGCCATCAGTCAGGGCGGTGTGGGCCCTGAGCCCTTGGGCCCTGCAACAGAAGCCTATGGCTCTCACAAAGAAGGTCCACGCCCTGTTCAGACACTGATCACCTGTATCTGCTTCTGATCCGGTGACCTGGTACTAGAAGCTGTGACTAACTCCTCTTCTGGTGGTTCTGTCTCTGCAGATTGCCCGTAAGTGGGCTGCTCCAGAACTAATGTGGACGACATGATACAGTGCCTGAAGATGAGCGACCCAGTTGGACTCACCTTGGCTGGAAAAATCGACGTGTTGCTTCTTCTGGGAAAAGGTTGATCCAGAAAAAACAGCTGGTCTTAGTAGAACCCAGATGCTTTACTGTGTCTCTGAAGAATCATTTGCTATTTAGCTAAATTCACTTTGCCCTCCGGGTCAAATTGTCCCTAAACCCATTCTGACTAGTTTAGTGCTCTGCTTGGCCTCGTTTGTGGACCCGTTGGTGGAGGATGGGCTTCCTCATACATGTTTGTATCTAGTCACAGAACCAGTGTCTGTTTGAGTTGGTCAAGTGTTACTCAGTCTTCTGAGAAGTCCGTCCTTGGCAGGTGTGGTCATGGATCTCCTTCAACTGGCTCCTGTGGTGGGATGGCGATTTTGTTCCGGACCATCCCAGCAAGCTGTTTCACAATGCGGCTCAGTTTGACTACATGGCTGGAGTGAACAGCATGGACGGACACCTCTTCGCTGGGGTGGACGTTCCTTCTATCAATAGAAAGAACGCACCACTGAGTAAGCAGCTGCAAATGTTTTCCCAGACTACACACATGCTTTAAGATGTTTCTCTCATGGCAGACACAGGTTCACGTCCTGTAGAAAAACAAACATATCTCAATGTTAGTGTGAGTCCAGGTGAACATGGTGGTTGTACTGCAGCATCTGGTTTTGGGTCCTCCTCAGGAAGCAGGTGAGAGGTGTGCTGGCTGGTCTCACCAAAGAGAAGGGTGGTGCTGCCGTGGACTCAGCCTACAGCACCTACACATCTCACTGGGGTCCAGTTCCAGACCAGAGTGTGGTGAAAAAGACGGTTTCTGACATAGAGACAGACTTCCTGTTCCTTGTGCCAACTCAGACAGCCCTCCAGCTCCATACTAGGAACTCCAGGTAAGACCTGAATCAGATCCATGTTCATGATAAAAGACCCCGTGATGCTGAAGGTAGTCACAGTCATAGTGGAGGGAGCTGGGCCATAAAGGGGCCAATGCCCAGCAGGGGGCGCTGTATGAGCACAACAGAAACCAGACCTATAGACGTCATTGTCACCCTTCTTAGATGTTAGACCCACCTTGACTGGAACTGGTTTCACAGTGCAGCATTCTACATGATGTAGAACCTCTAGAACCAGTAGAGCAGCATTGAGAACTCAAATGCACCTGTCTCCTGCTCGCTGCTTTGTCCCTCAGTGGAGCCCGGACCTACTCCTACTTGTTCAGAATGAAGACCCGGATCCCGCTGCTCCCTCACTGGGTGGAGGCAGAACACGCTGAAGACCTGCAGTACCTGTTTGGAAAACCCTTTTCCATGTCTCTTATCTACTTCCCCCGACACCGAGACCTGTCCCAGTATATGATTGCATACTGGACCAACTTTGCAAGGACCGGGTAAAATTCCAGCATGCAACCCACATGGTTCAATGTGCCTTAATACAGCCAAGTGTTCACCTACATTTTTCTGAAGTGGTTTCAATCTGTTGTAACTAGTTTGACTAACCGATGTGGCCTGAGTTTAAATGATGGAATCACTCTAAGTTTGAACTGTCTTGAACTGGTTAGACTGGATCACAACTGGTGTAAACAGGTAAACAGGCATCAAATTGTCCTCTCCTCCTGTCCAGTGATCCCAGTACAGGTGAGAGTAGAGTCCCAGTTCCTTGGCCCCAGTATACTAGAAACCATCGACCCTACCTGGCCATCGATCACAAGATCAGCAAGGATTCAGTCAGGTACCAACTGCGTTCTGCATTTAAATCAGCGTTCTAAACTGGTCAGCAGCATCAGCGCATGGTTCATTCTTCTTCTGTGGCTTTGCCTCTGCAGCTATGACCTGAGGTCGGAGTACTTCACCTACTGGACCACAACCTACAGCAGGCTGCCGTCAATAAAGAGAGAATAAGAAAAAGAGGAAGAGGAAACCTGAGTTGTCGTCTAAAATCATAATCTTAGAAACAGAACAAGCATTAAATGAGCCCAGAGTTTGTTGTTGTGACAATAAAGCTGAAACCCACAGTGTGAGCTTTTTACTGACAGATAGCACAAACACAAAACACTTGTTATTTACATCAATTCTAAAATAGTTCTAAACCAAACATAGACTCAGTGTGACTGCAGCTGCATTAATTACATAAATGCTGGTATTTACTGAATTATTGTTAAGAATAAGGCAGACATGACCCGATGAACCTGATAAGGATCAGAGACATGAAAGACTGAGTGACTTGAAACTGGAGGAAGGAAGAGTTTCACACAGTTAGTTCTGCTTCTTATGTTGCGACAGAGGCAGGAAGCAGCGATGACACGCACAACGTCTCTGTATATCACACTGACAACCGCAGAGACGAGAGAAGAAGAAGACAAGGGAGGAGGCCACAGAAGAGGAGCCGCCAGAGACGCACCGAGGGAGGACGAGGAGCCGAGGAGGCGTCATGGAGGAGGACATCAGGAAACAAGGGCTGCT
>NC_040889.2:30503381-30615881 GCF_900634795.4 Betta splendens | reverse complement strand
AGATGCAGAAATGTTTTGTATGTACATTTTCAGAGCCAGTTGTCAAAGCGTGTTGTATCATGGAAACTGTGTGTGTGAGTTCCTGCTGCGGTTGTGTGTGTGTGGTGTCACACTGCTGTAGTGACCGGCGGCTGCAGGACGAGCTCAGCTTTTATCTTCACAGGACAAACTTCCTGTTTCACAACAGAAAGCAGCTCAGAAGGAAGTTAAACGATCAATACTGCACCATGGAGGTACCAAGTACAGAGCCTCTGATGATGGGGGCAGTGTGGTACTACAGTACGTAACGCCAGCACAGTGCTACGCAACCGATCCCGATCTGTTAGCTGTCTGGGCCCAGCAGATGCGTGTGGAGCGTGTGGAGCAGCAGTAACATGTTAGTGTAGAATCGAGGTCGGGGCTGCTTCCCCACATCCTCAGCAGCTGCACAGCACACAGTTGTGAGTGGTTCTTCCATCAGACGCCTCTGCCACCACTAGGGGGCGGCGCCGCTCGAGGATGCTCAATATTACACAGGAATTTGACAGAGCTGCTGTGTGTGTCAGTGCGGGACTTCAAGGTGTGTGTTCGGAGGACGGAGGCGTCTGACCGCTGCAGACTGAAGGGAGACCGCGTCTTGCGAACAGACGCTGAGGCTCTGCAGCTGCTGGACAAGACAGGAGGAGTTGTGTTCACATGGCCCTACAAATACCTGAGGCGCTTCGGCCGAGACAAGGTGACACACACAGAACCATAAGTAGAGCCACACACAACTACACATTCCTCAGTATCCTCTTTGTTGTTACACATTTATTGGCTTCGATGTTGACTCTATTCCTCTGCACAGTCCACCTTCTCATTCGAGGCGGGTCGGAGGTGTGAGTCTGGGGAGGGGAACTTCGAGTTCGACACCAGACAGGGGAACGCCCTGTTCCAGGCTGTGGAAGCAGCTATCAACCTGCAGAGGATCTCCCTCCCTCACAGACAGACCTCCGGTGGTGGGCCGTCCCTGGAGCCTGGCCCGGCCCAGAGCAGGACGCCGCCGCCACCACCTCAGACCCGCAGCCATATCCCACAACCCCCCACAACTCAGGTCAGGACAAGCTCCAGCTCCTCCGTGTGCTACAGCAGGACAGGGCAAGAGAGAAAGGCCCAGGAAACCGAGATCAACCTTTCAAATTAAGGCTAGAATAGACAGACGAGTTAAGGGATTCCACAGAAGAAGACTTTTCAGATACTGTTCAATCCAGAATGTAACGTGTGTTTGCGTGCAGGTGACTGATGGCGTGTACAGCACGGTGGCCGAGCATCCGGCAGCTCTGGCACTTCATCACAAAGACAAGGACGGATCCAATGGCGCACAGCAGCAGCATCGTCCTCAGATGGTGGGAGGTGTGCTGGATCTGTTTTTCTGAGCACTTCACTTTCTCACTGTCTCCTGGTTTCTTTGCAGTCTCGACTGGACCCTCCAGTGGACAAAGTGCTGACCGGGGTAAAAAGTCTGACTCTGGACACTCGCAGTGGCCTTGCTCCTCGTAAAAACCAGGTCAAGATGATCTCCAGCTGCCCTTTGCCCCATGCCGAGCCCAACTCCAACCCAGGTACAGGCACAGGTCCCAGTGCCACCATCGCCTCCAGCTCCTGCCTCAGTCCAAACCCTGAGGACATGTACTCCCAGATCACCCTCCCAACCCCCGAGCGAGGCACCAAGAGGGAGCGGAGAGGGGAGAGAGGAGGCACCCCGCCTGTAGTCCACCCAGAGCCAGAATACTCGCTCCCCTTCGACACCATCGCCACAAACGTCATGGTAAACACCCTAAACTCCCATCAGTCTCCTCTGTCCACGCCTGGTGCCGACACGCTCTACGACAGCATTGACGACATGAGGATCCGAAACGTCTTCAATGTCAACAGCTTCGGACCCACATACGGAAAAGTGGAACACATCTACGATGAGCCGGAAGGCTGTGCAGCACCACCTGTGCAAAACCCCCACCCCTCAGTGTACGATGACCCCGAGGAGATGAGAGGCGACGCCTGGAGGCTCATGGGTACAGCCGCCGACCCAAAAGGTCACGAGTACCCGTACGATCCCAGAGTGGACGACTATGCCGTCCCCAAGCGACCACAGAGGGTCTTTCCTATCCGACAGAGCACCAAAGATGAGGACGATGAAGTAGAGGATGAAGAGCAGCAGCAGAAGGAGGAGGAGCATAGCATTTCACCCTACAACAACTTGATGGTTAAAATGGTGTAAAGCTTTAGATAGCATTCAGTCGGGAGCTTGTCCTGCTCATCAGCGGAAAGACACACAGCTTGTGTCTCTTCATCTCTCTGACAACATCATCTCATATTTTATAGACAAGGCTGTTATCTGAGCCATTTTTTGTTGATTTCGGGTGTTTGGTTAGAATCAGCCAAGCATGAAAAGGATCCACACTGAGACATGTGCAAGAAAATCAGAACTAAGGCCTCTGATCCCAAAGTGTCAATGAAGGCACCACAACCTCAGCTCTCACTTCATTTGTCTGATTGTGATGTGATTATCATTACCATACAGAGACATTCATTTACTAAAGCTGTGACAGATCACTGAGATGCCTGTACAGAACCTGAACGTATGAAATAAACATCCTTCATCCAGCTTTAAGATTTAATGTAGCAGTTTAGACACCAACCTGCAAATACACACTGACCACCCCCGCTCATGAACCTCCAGCTAACCCTGCAGCGCCAAGGCGTCCCTCTAACGGACCCTTGCAAACCACACATTTGGTTCCTTAACCTCCAGGGGCCTCATGTACAAAGACTTGTGTAGATTCCTACTAAAGTTGTTGTAAGGTTAAATCCAGAAAACTGCGTAAGTACAGATGTATCAATCGCTACTAAGTCCAAATTTACGCATGTTTCTTTTGTACTTACCAATCAACGAAGAATTGAGTGCAGGTGAATGAGTAGCAGACTCCTCCTGTGACACGCCTTTATATAAAATGTTAATTAATTTAAATGCTTCCAGCATTCACTGTACTGAGATTCTAGTCTCAGCTACAGAAACCATTCAACTATCAAAACGTGCAGCTTTTTAAGAAGACACTGACTATTATTTTTCTCATTTATATCTTTCATATTTTTCAATTATATTTTTAATTATTCAATTATTAAGCTGTCAACTATTCAACTACTAATCTATTGTTCAGCTTTTTAATATCTTTAATAGTTTCTGAGTTGTAGCAGTTTAAGCATAGGGTGGTTTTTGAGGAATTCTTGTTTTTTTTCTTTAATGTGTATAGCGAGAGAGTGTAAGTGTCAGGTTTTCGTTCTTGGTTTTATTTTGAAAGGACTCTGTTCATTTGGCCACATTATCATGTCTTGGGTTTTCTAGTTTCCATTTCCGGTTTTATTTTGGTAATCTCCCGGTCTCTGTTTTGTGTTCTAGCTTCACTTCCGGGTTATGTCACGTCACAGCTGTTCTTGTTTCACCCGGTCATTATTCACACCTGCACGTTATCAGTAATCGAGTCCCGTTGTATTTAACCACCACCTGTGTCCTCAATTCCCCGCCAGATCGTCGTTTGTGTGTCCTGAATATCCCGAGTTCCCTGAGTTCCTGAGTTTCCGCGTTCTAGTGTTTCGTGTCCGTGACCCTCGGTTGTACCACCATCTGTAAGCGAACCTGGACTAACTACCTACCGTGAGTTTTGCTTTACCCCTGCCTGTACTTTTGCCGTGACCACCTGTGTACGAACCCTGCCTGTCTACTGGACCTGAGATCGCTTGCTCCCCGTCTGTGTTTAAATCCGAGATTTTTTGTGTATGACCTGGACCTGGACCTTACTCTGCTTATTGCAATAAACCCGTGTTTAATCACTATCCTGCCTCGGTGCTGTGCATGTGGGTCCTTTATCTGCCGTTCCGTGACAGAACGATCTGGCCAGCTTGGACCCAGCCAGCACTCAGCCTCCGGTCAGGTCAGTGACTGTTTTTTCTCGCTTCTTTTTTTTTTTTTTAACGGCGAGTATTATTCTCCCGAGGGAGTATGGAGTTCACCTGCGCCGAGCTACCCAGCGACCTACGTGTTTATTTTAAGATCCTTGGTGGCAAGGAGGTGGCAATATTGACGCTGGAGGACGATGACAGCGCGTTAGAGCGCCCCAGTGTTCGTCGCCTCTATGAGCGACTGTGCGCGAGGTTCGATGAGTTAAGCGACGCGCTCCGCACCACGCCAGCGCCGGTCGCACCGCCGATGGTTTCGGTTTCCTCCTCCCAGCCCCGTCGCACCGCCGTGTCTGCACCGACCTGCCCAGCTCCATGTTTGTTCCGCTGGGAGGATTTCCTGCACTCATGCGGCCCCCCGTCTCCAGTTCAGCCGCGCGCTGTTCAGTCTCCAGTTCAGCCGCGCGCTGTTCAGTCTCCAGCTCAGTCGTGTTTTGCCCAGTCTCCAGTTCAGTCGTGTTTTGCCCAGTCCCCAGTTCAGCCGTGTTTTGCCCAGTCCCCAGTTCAGCCGTGTTTTGCCCAGTCCCCAGTTCAGCCGTGTTTTGCCCAGTCCCCAGTTCAGCCGTGTTTTGCCCAGTCCCCAGTTCAGCCGTGCTCCGCTCAGGCTCCAGTCGCCGTTCAGCCTCGCCACGCTCAGGTTCCAGCCCCAGTCCAGTCGAGCCCAGCCCAGTCGAGCCCAGTCCGGGCTCTAGCCCCGCTCCAGTCGAGCCCAGTCCAGTCGAGCCCAGTCCGGGCTCTAGCCCCGCTCCAGTCGAGCCCAGTCCAGTCGAGCCCAGTCCGGGCTCTAGCCCCGCTCCAGTCGAGCCCAGTCCGGGCTCCCGTCCAGTCGAGCCCAGTCCAGGTTCCCGTCCAGTCGAGCCCAGTCCAGGTTCCCGTCCAGTCGAGCCCAGTCCAGGTTCCAGTACAGTCGAGCCCTGTCCCAGTACAGTCGAGCCCTGTCCCAGTTCAGTCCAGTCACGCGCAGGTCTTGTCCCAGTCGGAGGACACCACCTGTCGAACGGGTGCTAGGCACACCCGATCAGGCCCGACGTCTGCTCCGTCGAGCTCGGCGGTGGCAAGCAGCCAAGCCGGCTCCGGAGTAGACGCCGTCTCAGTCGCTGCCGGCTCTAGTGAGGAGCCTGAGAGCAGCGCCGCCGGCTCCAGTGGGGAGCCTGAGAGCAGCGCCGCCGGCTCCAGTGGGGAGCCTGAGAGCAGCGCCGCCGGCTCCAGTGGGGAGCCTGAGAGCAGCGCCGCCGGCTCCAGTGGGGAGCCTGAGAGCAGCGCCGCCGGCTCCAGTAAGGACGCCACTCCAGTTCCTGTCGGCCAAGTAGAGGTCGTTCCTGTTCCTGTCGGCCAAGTAGAGGTCGTTCCTGTTCCTGTCGGCCAAATAGAGGTCGTTCCTGTTCCTGTCGGCCAAGTAGAGGTCGTTCCTGTTCCTGTCGGCCATGTTGCGGCCGTTCCAGTTCCTGTCGGCCATGTTGCGGCCGTTCCAGTTCCTGTCCCAGTCCCTGTCGGCCATGTTGCGGCCGTTCCAGTTCCTGTCCCAGTCCCTGTCGGCCATGTTGCGGCCGTTCCAGTTCCTGTCCCAGTCCCTGTCGGCCATGTTGCGGCCGTTCCAGTTCCTGTCACCCTCGGAGCCGCAGCGCTCGCCGGCCTCCAGGAGGAGGCCGCGCCTGCTGCAGCTCCTGCGCACCTCCAGGAGGAGGTCGCGCCACCTGCAGCTCCTGCGCACCTCCAGGAGGAGGCCGCGCCAGCTGCAGCTCCTGCGCACCTCCAGGAGGAGGTCGCGCCAGCTGCAGCTCCTGCGCACCTCCAGGAGGAGGTCGCGCCAGCTGCAGCTCCTGCGCACCTCCAGGAGGAGGTCGCGCCAGCTGCAGCTCCTGCGCACCTCCAGGAGGAGGTCGCGCCAGCTGCAGTTCCTGCGCACCTCCAGGAGGAGGTCGCGCCAGCTGCAGTTCCTGCGCACCAGCGGCGTCCTCCTTGGACCACCGCGACGAGAGAGCCGGAGCCGAGCCGCCAGGAACCGATGCAGGTGCGGCCGGAGCCGAGCCGCCAGGAACCGATGCAGGTGCGGCCGGAGCCGCGACGGGCGCGACCTCCTCCTGGAGGTGCGCAGGAACTGCAGCTGGCGCGACCTCCTCCTGGAGGTGCGCAGGAACTGCAGCTGGCGCGACCTCCTCCTGGAGGTGCGCAGGAGCTGCAGCTGGCGCGACCTCCTCCTGGAGGTGCGCAGGAGCTGCAGCTGGCGCGACCTCCTCCTGGAGGTGCGCAGGAACTGCAGTTCCTGCGCACCTCCAGGAGGAGGTCGCGCCCGTCGCGGCTCCGGCCGCACCTGCATCGGTTCCTGGCGGCTCGGCTCCGGCCGCACCTGCATCGGTTCCTGGCGGCTCGGCTCCGGCTCTCTCGTCGCGGTGGTCCAAGGAGGACGCCGCTGGTTCCTGTCTCTCGTTGCGGTGGTCCAAGGAGGACGCCGCTGGTTCCTGTCTCTCGTCGCGGTGGTCCAAGGAGGACGCCGCTGGTTCCTGTCTCTCGTCGCGGAGGTCCAAGGAGGACGCCGCTGGTTCCTGTCTCTCGTCGCGGAGGTCCAAGGAGGACGTCTCCACGTCTGTCTTCGCCTCTGGTTCCTGCCTCGTCTCCACGTCTGTCTTCGCCTCTGGTTCCTGCCTCGTCTCTGGCTCTGCTGCCGGACTGGTGGCCTCGCCCTCGGCGCAGCCTGCTGCTTGGATGGCGCTGCCTCCTGCGGCGCCGTCCGCCTCGACTCCTCAACCTCCTGGATCAGCGTCCGCCAGGAGGACATCGCCGTTCGGGGGGGTCCCCGTGGACGCTGGCCCAGCCCAAGGGCACTGGGTGTGCCCCCCTGCCTCAGCGGCGGCTGGGCAGGATCTCGCCGCGTCTCCACCCGCCTTAAGAGGGAGCAGCGAGACGTCGTTTCTGTTATCCATGCACCCTGGACTTCTCTCATGGACTTTGTTCTTGTTTCGTGGACATTAACGTTGGTTTTCTTTGATTATGAGACTTGTTCTTTGTTTTTCTGGTCTGTCTGTGTTCGGGCGTGAATTTTGTTTGACGGGGGTTCCCGTTTTGCCCTCCCCCGGTCCGCCCTCCGCCCGCCCTGTCTGTGTTCTGTGCGGGTTGTTTTTGGTTCTGACCCTCCTCCGGTCCTCCCTCCACCCACCCTGCTTGTCTGCCTGGAAGGGGAGGGATTCGGTCCCTCCTCCTGTGACCACCCTCCGCCCGCCCTGGTTCGGGGGGGGGGCTTCTGTGGGCGCCGTGGAAGACGCCCTAGAGGGAGGGGTACTGTCAGGTTTTCGTTCTTGGTTTTATTTTGAAAGGACTCTGTTCATTTGGCCACATTATCATGTCTTGGGTTTTCTAGTTTCCATTTCCGGTTTTATTTTGGTAATCTCCCGGTCTCTGTTTTGTGTTCTAGCTTCACTTCCGGGTTATGTCACGTCACAGCTGTTCTTGTTTCACCCGGTCATTATTCACACCTGCACGTCATCAGTAATCGAGTCCCGTTGTATTTAACCACCACCTGTGTCCTCAATTCCCCGCCAGATCGTCGTTTGTGTGTCCTGAATATCCCGAGTTCCCTGAGTTCCTGAGTTTCCGCGTTCTAGTGTTTCGTGTCCGTGACCCTCGGTTGTACCGCCATCTGTAAGCGAACCTGGACTAACTACCTACCGTGAGTTTTGCCTTACCCCTGCCTGTACTTTTGCCGTGACCACCTGTGTACGAACCCTGCCTGTCTACTGGACCTGAGATCGCTTGCTCCCCGTCTGTGTTTAAATCCGAGATTTTTTGTGTATGACCTGGACCTGGACCTTACTCTGCTTATTGCAATAAACCCGTGTTTAATCACTATCCTGCCTCGGTGCTGTGCATGTGGGTCCTTTATCTGCCGTTCCGTGACAGTAAGAGCATGTTTTTTAAGCCAGGAATTCTCTCCTTAACTCATCAGAGCAGCCACAATTTTTACTCTATGAACATATTTTTTCACTCAATGTCTTCTTTCTGTTTCTGGTTAAGCCATCAAACCTATACTTTAGTCTGTATCTGCCTTCTTATTGTGCAAAGAAACTGTGCGCACCCCCAAAAAACATCCTGTCTTCAACATCCATACTAGTGGGTGGATTAATGTAGAGACTCCCTATTAGTTGCTGAGTCAGGGGTCAGATCGTCGTCTCCTTCACCTCCATCTGTTTTAGTGACCCTTTGGTGGTAAACTTCGGTTCGCGTCCACTTGTCCACTGAAGGTTGAGTCATGTGAACTACATTTCTTCTTTTCAGTAGAAACGTTTCACCATCAATCCAGGTGGCTTCTTCAATCTGAAAGACGTTGGTTGAAGGCCACACATTTATCCTTCAGTAAGGTTTTCCCCCTCCCACCTTTAACAACACAAACTTGGAGTCATCAGGACCCTGAATCACAGCAGAGAACATCCCCACTACCCCTAGGAACAGCGGAGGAATCTGGTCTTACTTACATGAGCGGTATTTCGGAAAAGCTGAGCAGGATTTATGGGAACTACCTGAACTTGTTTTGTTCAAACCCAATAATACACTCAGAAGAAGATATAAGAAGAGCAACATAGTTTATGCAGTCCAGTGCAGTGAAAGGTGTTCAGAACTGTACACTGGAGAAACCAAACCGCCGCTACACATACTGTAGAACTACACTACACATCTTTGAAGATATGTTCTCTCTGTCTCTGGATAGGCAGGCAGGCAGGCAGGCAGGCAGGCAGGAAGACAGGCAGGAAGACAGGCAGGAAGACAGATATACAGACAGATATACAGTCAGCCAGGCAGGCAGGAAGAAAGACAGATATACAGACAGATATACAGGCAGGCAGGCAGACAGGCAGGCAGACAGGCAGGCAGGAAGACAGGCAGGAAGACAGATATACAAACAGATATACAGTCAGACAGGCAGGCAGGCAGGGAGGCAGGCAGGCAGGCAGACAGGAAGACAGACAGGAAGACGTATATACTGTACAGATATACAGGCAGGCAGGCAGACAGGCAGGCAGGCAGGCAGGCAGGAAGACGGATATACAGACAGATATAAAGTCAGACAGGCAAGCAGGCAGGCAGACAGGAAGACAGGCAGGAAGACGGATATACTGTACAGACAGATATACAGACAGGCAGGAAGGCAGGAAGACAGGCAGGAAGACAGATATACTGTACAGACAGATATACAGGCAGGCAGGCAGGAAGACAGACAGGAGGACAGATATACAGACAGATATACAGTCAGACAGGCAGGCAGGCAGGCAGACAGGCAGGCAGGCAGGCAGGCAGGCAGGAAGACAGACCGGAAGACGGATATACTGTACAGACAGATATACAGGCAGGCAGGCAGGAACACAGGCAGACAGGCAGGCAGGCAGGAAGACAGGCAGGAAGACAGGCAGGAAGACGGATATACTGTACAGACAGATATACAGGCAGGCAGGCAGAAAGGCAGGAAGACGGATATACAGACAGATATACAGGAAGCCAGGCAGGCAGGCAGGAAGACAGGCAGGAAGACCGATATAGAGACAGATATACAGGCAGGCAGGCAGGCAGACAGGTAGGCGGGCAGGCATGAAGACAGGCAGGAAGACAGGCAGGAAGACAGATATACAGACAGATATACAGTCAGACAGGCAGGCATGCAGGCAGGCAGGCAGGCAGGCAGGCAGGCATGCAGGCAGGCAGGAAGACAGACAGGAAGACGGATATACTGTACAGATATACAGGCAGGCAGGTAGGCAGACAGGCAGGCAGGCAGGAAGACGGATACACGGACAGATATACAGTCAGACAGGCAGGCAGGCAGGCAGGCAGGAAGACAGGCAGGAAGACGGATATACTGTGCAGATATACAGGCAGGCAGGCAGGCAGGCAGGCAGGCAGACAGGCAGGCAGGCAGGCAGGCAGACAGGCAGGAAGATAAATATACAGACAGATATACAGGCAGACAGGCAGGCAGACAGGCAGGCAGGAAGACAGGCAGGGAAACAGATGTACAGACAGATATACAGGCAGACAGGCAGGCAGGCAGACAGGCAGGCAAGCAGGCAGGAAGACAGATATACAGGCAGGCAGGCAGACAGGCAGGCAGATATACAGACAGATATACAGGCAGACAGGCATGCAGGCGGACAGGCAGGAAGACAGGCAGGAAGACGTATATAATGTACAGATATACAGGCATGCAGGCAGGCAGGCAGGAAGACAGATATACAGACAGATGTACAGGCAGACAAGCAGGCAGATATACAGAGAGATATACAGACAAATATACAGGCAGACAGGCATGCAGGTGGACAGGCAGACAGGCAGGCAGGAAGACAGGCAGGAAGACGGATAAACTGTACAGACAGATATACAGGCAGGCAGGCAGGCAGGAAGACAGATATACAGACAGATATACAGGCAGACAGGCAGGCAGGCAGGAAGACAGGCAGGAAGACAGGCAGGAAGACAAATATACAGGCAGACAGGCAGGAAGGCAGGCAGGCAGGCAGGCAGGCAGACAGGCAGGAAGACAGGCAGGAAGACCGATATACAGACAGATATACAGGCAGGCAGGCAGGCAGGTAGACAGGCAGGCAGACAGGCAGGCAGGAAGACAGGCAGGAAGACGGATATACTGTACAGGCAGGCAGGCAGGCAGGAACACAGGCAGGCAGGCAGGCAGGCAGGAAGACAGGCAGGAAGATAGGCAGGAAGACGGATATACTGTACAGACGGATATACAGGCAGGCAGGCAGAAAGGCAGGAAGACGGATATACAGACAGATATACAGGCAGGCAGGCAGGCAGGCAGGCAGACAGGCAGACAGGCAGGCATGAAGACAGGCAGGAAGACAGGCAAGAAGACAGATATACAGACAGATATACAGACAGATATACAGTCAGACAGGCAGGCAGGCAGGCAGACAGGCAGGCAGGCAGGCAGGAAGACGGATATACAGACAGATATACAGTCAGACAGGCAGGCAGGCAGGCAGGCAGGCAGGCAGGAAGACAGGCAAGAAGGCAGATATACTGTACAGATATACAGGTAGGCAGACAGGCAGACAGGCAGGCAGGCAGGCAGACAGGCAGGAAGACAGGCAGGAAGACAGATATACAGACAGATATACAGTCAGACAGGCAGGCAGGCAGGCAGATAGGCAGGCAGGCAGACAGACAAGCAGGCAGGCAGGCAGACAGGCAGGCAGGCAGGCAGGCAGGCAGGCAGGCAGGCAGGCAGGCAGGCAGGCGGATATACTGTACAGATATACAGGCAGGCAGGCAGACAGGAAGACGGATATACAGACAGATATAAAGGCAGACAGGCAGGCAGTACAGCAGGCAGGCAGGCAGGCAGGCAGGAAGACAGGCAGGAAAACAGATGTACAGACAGATATACAGGCAGACAGGCAGGCAGGCAGGAAGACAGGCAGGAAGACGTATATACTGTACAGATATACAGGCAGGCAGGCAGGCAGGCAGGAAGACAGATATACAGGCAGCAGCAGACAGGCAGGCAGATATACAGACAGATATACAGGCAGACAGGCATGCAGGCGGACAGGCGGACAGGCAGGCAGGAAGACAGGCAGGAAGACAGATATACAGACAGATATACAGGCAGACAGGCAGGCAGGCAGGACGACAGGCAGGCAGGAAGGCAAGAAGACAGGCAGGAAGACAGATATACTGTACAGACAGATATACAGGCAGGCAGGCAGGCAGGAAGACAGGCAGGAAGACAGATATACAGGCAGACAGGCAGGCAGGCAGACAGGCAGACAGGCAGGCAGGCAGGCAGGAAGACAGGCAGGAAGACGGATATACAGACAGATATACAGGCAGGCAGGCAGACAGGCAGGAAGACAGGCAGGAAGACGGATATACAGGCAGACAGAGGGGCAGGCAGGCAGGCAGACAGGCAGGCAGGCAGGAAGACAGGCAGAAAGACAGGCAGGAAGACGGATATACTGTACAGACAGATATACAGGCAGGCAGGCAGGCAGGCAGGCAGGCAGGCAGGCAGGAAGACAGGCAGGAAGACCGATATACAGACAGATATACAGGCAGGCAGGTAGACAGGCAGGCAGGAAGACAGGCAGGAAGACAGATATACAGACAGATATACAGGCAGGCAGGCAGGCAGGCAGGACGACAGGCAGGCAGGAAGGCAGGAAGACAGGCAGGAAGACAGGCAGGAAGAAAGATATACTGTACAGACAGATATACAGGCAGGCAGGCAGGCAGGAAGACAGGCAGGAAGACAGATATACAGACAGATATACAGGCAGACAGGCAGGCAGGCAGACAGGCAGACAGGCAGGCAGGCAGGCAGGCAGGAAGACAGGCAGGAAGATGGATATACAGACACATATACGGGCAGGCAGGCAAGCAGGCAGGAAGACAGGTAGGAAGACGGATATATAGACAGATATACAGGCAGGTCGGGCAGAGCAGGCGGGCAGGCAGACAGCCAGCAGGCAGGCAGGAAGACGGATATACAGATAGATATACAGACAGGCAGGCAGCAGGCAGGCAGGAAGACAGGCTGAAGACAGATATACAGACAGATATACAGTTAGGCAGGCATGCAGACAGCCAGGCAGGCAGGAAGACGGATATACAGACAGATATACAGGCAGGCAGGCAGGCAGGAAGACGGATATACAGTCAGATATACAGACAGGCAGGCAGGCAGGCAGGCAGGCAGACAGGCAGGCAGGCAGGCAGGCAGACAGGCAGGCAGGCAGGAAGACGGATATATAGACAGATATACAGGCAGGCGGGCAGGCAGGCGGGCAGGCAGACAGCCAGGCAGGCAGGCAGGAAGACGGATATACAGATAGATATACAGACAGGCAGGCAGGCAGGCAGGCAGGAAGACAGGCAGGAAGACAGATATACAGACAGATATACAGTTAGGCAGGCATGCAGACAGCCAGGCAGGCAGGAAGACGGATATACAGACAGATATACAGGCAGGCAGGCAGGCAGGAAGACGGATATACAGTCAGATATACAGACAGGCAGGCAGGCAGGCAGGCAGGCAGACAGGCAGGCAGGCAGGCAGACAGGCAGGCAGGCAGGAAGACGGATATACAGACAGATATACAGGCAGGCAGGCAGGCAGGCAGGAAGACAGGCAGGAAGACAGATATACAGACAGGCAGGCAGGAAGATGGATGTACAGACAGATATACAGGCAGACAGGCAGGAAGACGGATATACAGACAGATATACAGGCAGGCTCGGTTCCTTAGCGTGCGTTGTCTTAGGGACTGGAACCAAACAGGAGAGCGTTCCACAGCTCAGGGACCGTCTCCAGACTCAAGATCAGGTTAAAGATGTGCATGACCACATTACATCAATTACTCCAGTGTGTCACACCGGAGTAGGTGTGACTAATTGATTGTTTTTATTTGATTAACAGTTTCCCAGTCTCACCTCTTCGTGTCGCCAACGGACCAATAGCTGTAGAAAAGTCTTTATGTCAGCCAGGGAGCTACTGTAGATCTATGCATATTTCTACTTTACGTAGTTGTTGATACATCTGAATGTAGGCACAGATTCGTGCTTACACTGGGTTTTCGTATGGAGGTACCCATAAAATATCCAAATCCAGCGACTTAAATAGCACAGTACAGCATAGAATAAAACGAAAGATCAAAAATGGGTTTTGACCAATTGAGAGAGAGGAGGATCACTGTACAGGTGATCATAGGGTGGGCATCTTTCTCTGCAGCTTTCTTCCTGGACAGACGATGCTGGAGGTTCTGAAGTCATCCACTTTTTGCTTTGCGTTATTGGTGATAAGCTTCCTACTGCAGAACAGCAGAGTCACCTGAAATTGAAGTTGTCTGGACTCTGAAGTGTTGATGAGAGAGATGCATGTGTCCCCTGGGGACTACTGCCGCCACAAAAAACAGGGTCACTGGTTCTGGTTCCTAGGTCGAAGCCAGAGATCAGCTGTGAGCTCTGTGTGAGCATGTGACTGTTCTGCTGCAGGCGGCTTCATGATTGATACGCTCTGACACCACTGACTGTACAACCAGTTCCACCCCCACCACGCGGGGACACGGCAGGATGAAGGCATCCCAGCATGCATCTCTTTCATCATGCTTACAGCACATGCTGCATGTGCGTACAGATTTTGGTTTCATTGATCACTGTAAGTACAACGCTTTGCAAAACAGTTGAAAGGACCTAGTCTTAGGGGGTTTAGCTTAGAATGTGTCCTCCCAGCTATATTAGGAACAACGTGCGTTGACTCAGTGACCTGGAAGCTGAAGGAAGCGTCGTCTCATGATCCTGGTGAAGACACAGTGTCCTACTTCACGTTCACAGCTGAGCTCAGATTAGCTCATGTCATGCAAAGCACATCGTGTGAGAGATGAGCTAACAGGCAGAGGCAAATGCTGCGTTTCTGTTTAAAAGTGGCTGTTCTGATGAGACGCTAACTAACAAATGAATAAAGCAAGTGGTCATAGTGAGTTAGCTAACACTAACACTAATATTTGAAGCTAAAAGCTACTGTAATTGTCTTATTAGCTATGACCTAAAACATTGCACAGTTTTCATTTCAATTCAATACTAATTATATAGCGCCAAATCACAACAAAGTTATTTCAAGGCAAGGTTTAGAACCTTACCTAACTACACCCAACAGATCCCACATACAGCAAGCCTTTTACACAGTTGCATGTTCTGGCTGTGAATCCTCACTTTTAGCATTAGCAATAATAATGATGATAAATTGACCATTACCCAGAATGCCATGACTACAACGACGGTTACTTACTTAGCTGTTTTACGTATTTGCGAGGACTACTTAAGGTTACATTGACAGGCGTCAGGTGTATTTGACTGTCTGTGGCTACATGGCACAGAAGTGGTTGTTTGAGGGTTCACAACAGATCATTCTGGCTCATTTCAACATTTGAATGGTCACAGACACACTAACAAAGATGTGGGAGGACAGGAAAACTACCAGCTGATCAGAGATCAGTGGTTCCTGTCTCTGTGCTCCCACATCTCTCAGTCTCACTTCTCACAATACACAAGGATTTCACATTTTTCCTGCAAGGTTTCATTTGCTGGTGTTACCATAATACAGATTATAATTCGTTCTAAAACCGAAAATAATAAACTGTCATTCATTTATTAGATCTATTTATGTGACCACAAATGACACAAACCTGTTTGGATCCAGATCCTGAACCAATATAGACCCACATTACTTCTGTGAACATAACTGTGTGTAAATTATCTGTATGAATACAGGGGGTGGGAAGCTCGTTACCATGGTAACCAAAATAGGGATCGGGAGCTGCATCATCATTGCCATGGCAGCTGTGCATATGGTGAGGGTTTAGAAACAGAAGCAACCACAGAGGAAAACAGAGATGTGAATGGTTTGGAATCCAAATGGTCCAGAAACCAGATGAAAGATGATGATGGTGACATTTATTTTGCCTCCATTTGTTGCTGGATCATTTACTACATGATATGTAGAATATAATATAATAGAATAGTAATGTTTTTATTCAGGGTTCTGTGGCCCAGGCGTGTATACAGGCTTCTATACAGGGCCGGCTCTAGGCATAGGCGAACAAGGCGGTCGCCTAGGGCGCCCCCTGCTGGGGGGCGCTCAAGTCTTCAGAAAAAACGTTCGTAAATGCGCCCGGAGCGGAGGCGAAGGGCGCAAGATCATAATCTCGCGATCGCGTCCCGGGGGTGGAGAGGTGGTGAGTAGAGGGCGCCAGCTTGGCCAGGACCGGCTCTGCTTCGATAAGTGGGTCCTCTCTGGATTCTAATACCTCCAAAGTGGACCCTCTGTGTAGAACTCGACCTTTGAACAATCTCTGTTAGGATGAAACAAAAAAACATGTTCATGTAAAAAGATGCGGGTGACTGAGATTTCAAACGTCACAGAACACAGAAGCAAAGCGGAGACGTGTCCGCGCTCGTGACCGCGCTCAGTGACAACGCGCATCATCCTTTCCTCCCCCTGTGAGCGCGCGGGATCCAAGGACAGACCACGGACTCGCGAGCATCAGGTCATCTGGGAATCCGCGAGACCGGGGTCCGGACAGAATCGGAACCGGCGTTAAAAGGGAAGCGACGGAAAAATAAGAAACCAACGTTTTAACGATTTAGTAAATAAGCGAAGGTGAATCAACAGGACGACGCGGATCAGCGGGTTCGGATGTGAACCAAAACACCGAGCGAATCCCACCGAATCCCACCGTAGGATGGAATGGGTAATTAAACCCTGAAATAAACAGCCAACATTCAACCTGAAGCGGACCGGTATCAGGACTGGGACCGAGTGGCCGACCGTACAGGACTGGAAGGACGGTGAATCCTGGGAGGGACCCGAAATAAATCACAGAGGCTGAAATCAACAGGAGCCGGAACTGTGACGGAATGCTGAACAGTGAGTCCAGTTTATCCTCCTTTTATCACCTGCTGCAGGCTGTGACCCAAACTGAATGGTTCTGTTTTGGCACACACAAATAAACCACAGCTTCTCCATCACTGGGTCCTCCTCCTCTTGTCATTAAAATTCAGATGATGTCCTCAGTTCATCATCATCATGATCATCATGAAGATGCTGAGGATCTGGTTCTGTGAATCTTTGGACCTGACGTTTTAGCTGGGCCTGCTCAGCTCAGCGTTCACCAGCATAATTAGTGATGCATATTTTATATTTTGTGATTTTACCGTGTATTATTGACAGGACCAACAGAAGTTGGGGTTCTGTGGGTAGGGTTTGGGTGGGTTCTGTCCCACTGTGTAGGATGATGTCAGCTGGTGGTGGGACAGAACCAGCTGACTGGACCCTGTGATGCTGAACGTGTGTGTTTGTGGTGCTTGACATCTTCAGTACCTCTTGTTCCTGCTGCTTCTTATTCTGCTGCCTTTTGTCTGTTTGTGCACTCTGGGGACCCAGAACTTCCTGTTGATGATCTTGATTAGGATGTTAAGAGGACCGTGTCAGCTCGGTGAACCGTCCTGCTTTAGGACATGGGCTTTTATTGTGACTGATCCAAATCCAAACATTGGACCCTGTTGAAGATCACAGAACCAGATAAACTATTTTCTGATTCCCCCGAGGGTCCATTGACTTCCTGCCTAGACACGAAGACTCCTGACAGCAGAACCTGCTGCATTTGTTGGTTCCCCATGGGTCCAACAAGTGACCCAACAGCTTTGCGCGGTTCAGTATCACTTCTCTCAGTTTCATTGTTTGCTTCATTCTTTGTTGATGTTCTTTTTGGTTCAGGGCTTTTTGATTTAAAGTTTATTGACGATGTTCACAGAAAAGTTTCATAGGTCTCCTCCCCCTGCTGCTTCTTGTCCTCCTTCTCATCCTCCTCATCCTCCTCCTTATTTTCTTCTCATCTCCTCCACCTCCTCTTCTTTCTCTTTCTTGTGGTCCTTTACCTGCTTTTTCTCCTCCTTCTTGTCCTCCTTAATCTCCTCTTCCTTCTTCTTTTTGTCCTTTTCCTCCTGAACCACGTCCTTATCTCCTTCTCCTCATCTCCTCATCTCCTCCACCTCCACCTCCACCTTCTTTTCCTTCTCCTTCTTGTCCTCCTCCATCTTGCCTTCCACCTTTTTTTCCTTCTCCTTCTTGTCCTCCTCCAACTTCTCCTCCTCTTACTCCTCCTCCTTGTCTCCTTCTACCGGTTTCTTCCTTCTTGTCGTTCTCCACTTCGTCCCCCTCCACCTCCTCTTCCTTCCCCTTCTCATCCTTCTCCACCTGCTCTTCCTTCTCTTTCTTGTCCTCCTCCACCTCCTCTTCCTTCTTCTTCTTGGTCCTCCTCTAATCGTCCTCCTCCATCTCCTCTCCTTCTCCTTCTTGTCCTCCTCCACCTTGTCCTCCTCCACCTGCTCTTCCTTCTTTCTTGTCCTCCCTCCACCTCCTCTTCCTTTTACTTCTTGTCCTCCTCAATTTCCCTTCCTTGCTTTGCCCTTCCCCACCTTGTCCTTCACCACCTCCTCTTCCTTCTCCTTCTTGTCCTCCTCCACATCGTCCTCCTCCACCTCCTCTTTTTTCTGCTTCTTGCCCTTCCCCACCTTGTCCTTCACCACCTCCTCTTCCTTCTCCTTCTTGTCCTCCTCTACCTCCTTTTCTTTCTCCTTCTTGTCCTCCTCCACCTTGTCCTTCTCTACCTCCTCTTCCTTCTCCTTCTTGTCCTCCTCTACTGCATCCTCCTCCACCTTGTCCTTCTCTACCTCCTCCTACTTCTCCTTCTTGTCCTCCTCCACCTCGTCCTTCTCTACCTCCTCTTCCTTCTCCTTCTTGTCCTCCTCCACCTCGTCCTCCTCCACCTTGTCCTTCTCTACCTCCTCTTCCTTCTCCTACTTGTCCTCCTCCACCTCGTCCTCCTCCACCTTGTCCTTCTCTGCCTCCTCTTCCTTCTCCTTCTTGTCCTCCTCCACCGCATCCTTCTCCATCTTGTCCTTCTCTACCTCCTCCTACTTCTCCTTCTTGTCCTCCTCCACCTCGTCCTCCTCCACCTTGTCCTTCTCTACCTCCTCTTCCTTCTCCTTCTTGTCCTCCTCCACCTCGCCCTTCTCTACCTCCTCTTCCTTCTCCTTCTTGTCCTCCTCCACCTCGTCCTCCTCCACCTTGTCCTTCTCTGCCTCCTCTTGCTTCTCCTTCTTGTCCTCCTCCACCTCGTCCTCCTCCACCTTGTCCTTCTCTGCCTCCTCTTGCTTCTCCTTCTTGTCCTCCTCCACCTCGTCCTCCTCCACCTTGTCCTTCTCTACCTCCTCTTCCTTCTCCTTCTTGTCCTCCTCCACCTTGTCCTTCTCTACCTCCTCTTGCTTCTCCTTCTTGTCCTCCTCCACCTCGTCCTCCTCCACCTTGTCCTTCTCTGCCTCCTCTTGCTTCTCCTTCTTGTCCTCCTCCACCTCGTCCTCCTCCACCTTGTCCTTCTCTACCTCCTCTTCCTTCTCCTTCTTGTCCTCCTCCACCTCGTCCTCCTCCACCTTGTCCTTCTCTACCTCCTCTTGCTTCTCCTTCTTGTCCTCCTCCACCTCATCCTCCTCCACCTTGTCCTCCTCTGCCTCTTCTTGCTTCTCCTTCTTGTCCTCCTCCACCTCGTCCTCCTCCACCTTGTCCTTCTCTACCTCTTATTCCTTCTCCTTCTTGTCCTCCTCCACCTCGTCCTCCTCCACCTTGTCCTTCTCTGCCTCCTCTTGCTTCTCCTTCTTGTCCTCCTCCACCTCGTCCTCCTCCACCTTGTCCTTCTCTACCTCCTTTTCCTTTCCTTCTTGTCCTCCTCCCCTCTAACCTCCTCCTCATCTCCTCCTCCCAGTGGAGCTTCGCGGCGTGCTCCTCCTCGCCGTGCTGCAGTGCTGCTCGGTGGCTCGCGGCGGCTGTGAGCCTCGGCTGGTGAATCTTGGGGCCGTGTTAAGCCAGAAGCGCTACGAGCAGGTGTTCAAGGAGGCGGTGAGCCAGGCCAACAGTCTGTATGGGAGGGACAAATTCAAGATGAACGCCATCTCTGTCACACACAAGCCCAACGCCATCCAGATGGCCCTGTCTGTGTGCGAGGACCTAATCTCCAACCAGGTGAGGGCCACACACCTACCCAACATTGAACATCACTCAGCTTGTTCTCTCATTGTTGGAGATATTGAAACCAGTCAGTCCTGGTGGTGGTTTGTCGGAGCTTGACTGGTTCTGGGACAGATAAACAGTTATTGTTATTGAGTTATTTGCTGGTGTCGGAAGAAGGATAGAGCCTGGCTTTGAGTGGGTTTGCTGGAGCCCAGTGTGTTCTCTTACAGTAGTTGTGACTTGAACTCTGGGTTGTCCCCAGTCAGAAGCTCCCAGATCAGTTCACATTCACCTTTAGCGAAAGTCATCTTCTCCTTTTCAGTGCAGTTTGTTCAGACGGGCTTGCTTCCATATGTCCAGGTTGTTGGTTTTGACTTGGTTTCAGTTTTGGACCTACTCTGTTGTGTCCTCCACTGGAGGGACAGCTGAGTTGAACATTTATTATGAATCAAAAAGTGGCATCAAAAAATCAGCAATCCATAAAGAACAGATCCAGCAGAAAAGCCACATTTTCTCACATTTTGCAGCATCCTTCAGCAACGGATTTGCATTGTGGTGGAGAATTAGGCCAACATGGCGTCGACGTAATGACGGAGCCTTTGTGTTTAAAGAGAGAGAGATGAACGTGAGATTACCAACTGGGGATTAGAGCTGAAACAGCTGCTGCAAGCCCGAGAACAGCCACAGCAAAGCCAAGCAAAACAAAATCACATATAGGCAGACAGATTCCAGGCAGAAGAACCTTTAGCATCAGATAGTAAAACCCTTTCAGAGTGAAGCTACAGATGTTGCAAACGGCGACCCTGCTCCTCACTCAGCTCCTTCATCTGCAGGTGTATGCCATCCTGGTCAGTCACCCGCCCCAGTCCAACGACCACCTGACTCCCACACCCGTTTCCTACACAGCTGGTTTCTACAGGATCCCTGTGCTTGGGCTGACAACGCGCATGTCCATCTACTCTGACAAGGTAAGGTCACTGGGCCCCGCCTACCTTCATTCCTTTAAGGTTAGTCTCCATCACCAAGCTCTCCCTCCTCAGAGCATCCACCTGTCCTTCCTGAGGACGGTGCCTCCGTACTCCCACCAGGCTCAACGTCTGGTTCGACCTGATGAGGGGAGTTCAGGTGGAACCACATCATCCTGATTGTGAGCGATGACCACGAGGGCCGAGCCGCCCAGAAAAGGCTGGAGACCCTGCTGGAGGAGAGAGAGACCAAGGTCAGCTCAGACACTCGTACACTCGTGTTCTTGTGACGTCATCCTCCTGCCTTTAATCCTCTTCCTACCATCAGCTTTGGCTTCTCCTTCATCGTTGCTGCTGCCGTTGCTTCTCTTCTTCTTTTCTTTCTGTCTTCTTAATCTCCACCAAGAAGGTTTGGGTGGTCTTGGGGTCCTATGTTAAGACTTAGCTTTCAGTACATATCTGGCTCTGGATTCTCCGCATTCTGCTGTGCTTGGGTTTCTGTGTCAGTTCAGAAGCCATATGTACTGTAACTCATCTGGATCAGCAGATCCTTCTCGTCTGACACCAACTTCTTTACACTGTGGACTCTTACCCTGAACATATGTTGTGGAATGAAGCCTCACATTTATATATTATAATGAAGCTGAAACATCCCACACACATCAGTCTAAAAACTGGAGCCTTGGTCATTACCCTTCCAGACATCAGGAACCTGCTGTTCACGGTCCATTGCAGTGCATTCTGGGTACAGTAATGCCATGCGCAACACAGAGCCTCCTCTGCTTTTGGTTTTAGGGTAACAGGGTTGTTTGTTTCAAGATGTGACATGGTTACCCAAAATGCAATGCAAAGCTCAATTCTGTACCTTCTAATGCAGACATGTCCTTGAGATGTATCGCGATTTTTCATCAGTGTTTGTTTTCAGGTGCTGAAATGGTTTGTGGTCTTGGTGGAGGGCTTCTTCTATATTACGTTGGCTTCTGTTTTCCCACCTTTCCTTTGCTCAGCCTTTCTGCGTCCTAGCTCTCCCTTCGTCTGTCTGTCCATCCGTCCATGCCATTGTTCACTTGTTCACCTCCGTCTTGTTGTCTTGTTTCTCATCCACCTCGACACCGATGGAGAGTTGGAGTCATGCAAACACATCTCACCTGCTCCTGCCTCGCTGCCAAAGCAGCGTCTGTCTGACTGTCCAAAGTCACATCAGCTTCCTGAGCATCATACAAAGTGAAACCAGGATGTATTTCACAACAGGGCAGCACTGAGTCCTAGCGGTAGCTGAGCATAGGAGTGATGGAGATACGTGCAGACATTGTGTCAACATGGGTGAATACTGTGTGTTCCTGTGTGATTCATTGAAGCTAAACTGTCTTCCATCAGTTTTTACAGAATACAGACAGCAGGTACATGCCGTGCTACAGTGTAGCTCTGCATCTGGGACCCCGTTGTCGTTTTGATCAGGACAGTTATGAGACCAAGTTCCAGAATCGACAACATGTTATGAGTTTTCAGGTTAAACTCTGAAAAGAAAGGAATTTCAAATGTGACTTTTGTCAAGGCCTCATGAATATTAGAGAAGAGATTTTTTAAAGTGGGAGCAGACATAAATATTTACAGCAGACGAGTTAAAGTAGGTGAACAGAGCTGAATTAAACATCTCTGATTCATAATGTAGGAATGATCATGGCTGGAACTAACTGGAAACTCCATCAAGACAATACAGGCTGCATATGCTTTTAAAAGTGGCCAGTGGTGCGTTTACTCCAGTATCTAACACATTCAGATTATTAATCCAATTTGTTATGGTGTAATCCTCAAACTAGTTCATGAAGTAAAGCTTTGCCAGCAGGTGTTGGTCTCATCAGTCATCGTTAAAGACATCCCAATTTTAACATTTTGTCATGAAATAGAATTTGATTTGTCTGTTCAGTTTGTTAATGCTCTTGTCTGTTTTCAGTAGTTGGAATCAAAGATGACAGTTTTTAGTTTCTACTGTTTCTTTCTCATCAGAGATATTGACACTAGCAACTGTCAGAGGACAGAAACTTACAGTAAACTGACAAGGATTTCTGAAAAGACACAGTTTACAATCTGAGCCCAATGAAAGCACCAGTAAATATATATAATACAATAAATGACTGTTTAATATACAATCTAATATTAGAATCTTACACACCAACAGCTGAAGGTCACTGCACCGCAGGGAAAATAAGATACACTCACGGAAAGGACAGGACCAAGGTTTAGACAATAATTATAGAATGATCGTGACCAAAAACAGAGAACTAGTAAAATAATAATCCAGACAGATTGATTTGAACTAAAGAGTGAAAACCGAGCAGCATTAACTACTAGGACAAACTTACAAAACCAACAAAAGTGTATGACTCATTCTTATACCATAATGGGAGCAGGTGAAAGGGATAGATACGATTGGGCCAGAGCAGAAAACAGCAAGTAAAATATAAGATAATGACGGAAGGTGAGTGAACTAAAGCGCCTCCGTCTGGCCGGAAGACCCAACATCTGCACTGGAACGCTAAACACACGTGACTTGCATTTGAAATATTCACCCAGACAAATGCATCAAGTTTTGTAGAAAAATGAATATGAATTACAGCAGCTTCAGCAAAGTAATTTAAGAAGAAAGCCTTTATTGGTCATTATCACATGTAAACATACCACATCATCGCCTTGGGAACAGTGGGCTGCCATGGAAGGCACCCAGGGAGCTAGTGCTTACTCAAGGACACACTTGGTGCTCTGGTGAAGGTTCCCCAAACCAATGCTCTGCCACTGAGCCACCAAGCCACTGATATATATGGCAAAGCCAACAAAGTGAACATATGGAGTGATGCAACCAAAGAGCGTCTGACGTCCTTCTGTCTGTTTCAATTTTGTGCCTTTTAACTTGTGTCCAACTTTGAGGCCTAGATGAGTGAAAAGTGACTTTTACCCAGCGAAACAGGCTCCAGATCCTCTCCTGACTATTTTAGACCTATTTGAGCCATCAGCGCATAGCTCAAGGCTCCAGGTCTGTGTCATCCATTACAAGCCAGACTCTCCTGAACCAACTAAAAGCAAAGGAGTGACTCCATAAACAAGATTATTGAATACAAGGTTTCAGTACCGAACAAGGTACAAAACTTACAAGGCTGTGGTAAGGCAACAAGAACAACCATTAAAGACCACAGGAAACAAACTGACAAAGGTGTGTGACTGTTCATAACAGAATTTCTCATTGGATTCCAGAAACCCGTTAAACCCTCACAGGCCATTGTCACTAAGCCCAACAGACAGCCCAATGGTTTAGACTGGAGCCGCAGACTGAAACAGAATTTTGTTCTTGCTAAGTTCACAAGCTTGTCTTGTCAGCTTGTTAGCTTAGCTTGTTTTAGTAGCTAACACACACAATATTACTGTAGCTCAAGACTCCTTGACAACAGAAACACATTTTGTCCAGTTAAAACACATGTGAAACTTGTTACCTGTCTGTTGTTTTCAAGCTTGCTCACATGTTGCAAACAAAGATTGTGTTGGATGTAACTAGAAGAGGACGCAACTTTGGTTTACAACCAGGGATAAAAGAACCAATGGACATAAACACACATCACCTGTCGCAGTGTTTACCTGATGCAGTGAAGCCAGACGGGAGACAAGGCTCCATGAAGCCCAGTGCGTGTGTTATTCATGACTCGGGATGTAAATTTAATGAGGTCTGGAGCGGAGTCAGTCGAGAACCTAATTGGACACTCTGATGCCACAAAGCTAAACCTCAGGAAGTTCCATAGTGACAGGAGGTCGAGTCTGTAACGGATGTGATACCTTCCCTTACAGTCTTTTGTCGCCAACAGAAGTGAGGCCCCATGAAGCTGACTTAGTGCAGGCTGGCGACAGACAATTGTGGTTCTGGTGGACAGGTAACCACAGACTGGGTGTCAGTGTCTGGCAAACACAGCACGCATGACACTGGAATGGTTGTCAGGCTGCAGGGTCTGTGGCTGAGCTTCTAGCTGTACGCTAAAAACAGAGTTTAAGTGACAACCTCACACTGTCTTGTGGATGTGTATTAAAGCTAAAAGTACTTAGGATGAAAAATCACCTGTGAAGTGGTGACAACGAGGATCAGAGTTTGACGGGTTCTTGATTCTTTTAGTTCTCTGCTCTAAAAATAAACGCTGTGCTCACAAAACCTAAATATAGCTGTACAATCGCTCACACATCTTCAGATCATCTGAGATCTTCAAGATCTGAAAAGTGAAACCAGGAAATATTTCACCAAAAATATGCTGACTAAATTATCTGCTCCCTGCTTCATTAAAATCTGAACATGTTAACTAATTACAGCTGTCAGGTAGCAAAGGCTCCCTTGTCACTTATGCAGTAGAAGTACACAGAAGTACATGTGGGGCAGAATTTCAGTACTAGCAGATGCACCTGCGTCATCTCTGTTGCTGAAATTTCACCTTTATGCTGCGACACATAATGTAACTTAACAGTACTTGCGCTTTGCTTTTACTGAAATCAGCTTGTTTTTTTACTGTAAATGGATCCTCGTCTTGACTTGCTCACATTAAATAAGAAGTCCTACTTTTTTCAGATTTATGTAACAAATGGTAGGCAGTGCACTAAGTTGCAGGTAGCGGCGTCACGCGCTTGAACCGACCTAGACTCCTGTAAGAAGGAGACGCATGCAGGTCCTCGTCTCGCAGCGTGCTGTGCTAGCGTCAGCTGAGCCCAGGACAGTCAGACAGGTGGAGATTGTGTGTGCGCTGCCTCCTGCTCCACCCCTGGTTTGCAGCAGAAATCATGTGTTGGATGCTCTGACTGTCTATAACCTTCTTCTTGTGTCTGCATATTCTCTCTGTGCACATTACCATCAGACTAAAAACAGGAACTATGACAACCTCGACCAACAGAACTTTGACTTCAGGAGAACACCCAAGGTATAAACTTTGCTATGGTCAAATGATGCACGCCGCCCAACCAATCTCTGAGCTCGCCCGGGTAGTAGCCACCAGCAGTCAGCCCCTCCCCCGCCCAGAACCAACCCAGCTCCAGAGATAGACTTTTATCCTGGTGGCACGTCTTTTCTCCACATCTCTTTTCTTTCTTTTGGTTTTTCATGAGGATCACACTGGCAGGAGAGACGCCCTTCCTCTTCCTCCTTCTCTACCTCTTCCTCTCCCCTTCCCTCCCCCACCCTACTGTGTGAAGGGTTGCATGCAGCCAGGCTGAGGCTTGGCTCTGTCTGCAGATCTGAGGAACACCGCCCCCCAGGATCCTCTCTCTTCTCTGCAACATCAAACCTTTTCTTTTCTTTGGGAAATGAACCACTTTCTCCTCCCCCTTGTCCTCCCCCGCCTCCCCCTGCTCTCCTCTTTCTTCTCTCCACCCGACTCTTTTTTTAAGTTGCGGTTGCATCAGCGCTCTCTAACATGCACGTCCCTGATTGGTTGGTTGGTTGGTTGGTTGGTTGGTTGGAGTCTTGACAGCGCCTCAGTTTGCATGTGCCACCACGCCACGCACAACGTTTTGCCCCTCCTTTGTATCCAAGCTTTGACTTGCGTTCTCTTTCAGTTGAGCAGCTCTTCAACACTTCTTGTCTCATTTTTTGGCTCTGCCCCTCCTCCCGTGGTAGCGTGGGTGAGAGGGAGCATGGTCGAGGTGGGGTCGGGTGGGAGGGTGTTTGCTGGATCCGAGCTAACACTGCCTGTCCTATGATGTGTTTTGTGGTGCGTTGTTCCACTGTGTTTCTCAATGTGCTACCTGTCGCCCTGCTCGGGCTCCTCCAGGCAGAGAAGGTGCTGCTATTCAGCCAGGACACCAACCTGACGGCTCTGCTGCTGGAGGCCAAAGACCTGGAGGCTCGAGTCATCATCCTCTCCGCCAGGTCTGTATGCTGCTGGATGGATCTGGGTGAAACTAAGCTCTGCTGGAGCCTTTAATGTTGTATTTTGTGTAAATAGTGTCATTCAGATTTGTCAGTTGGAGACAGCTGTAACCATGGTAACTAGAGAGGTCCCATTCTGTACTGACCTGACCCTAATCTTCATCTTGAGTCAGTGAACATGTCATGTTCCCTCGTAAACACTGTGTGTGTGTGTGTGTGTGTGTGTGTGTGTGTGTGTGTGTGTGTGTGTGTGTGTGTGTGTGTGTGTGTGTGTGTGTGTGTGTGTGCAGTGAGGATGAAGCTGCAGCTGTGTATAAAGCCGCTCGTCAGCTCAACATGACTGGCTCTGGTTACGTGTGGTTGGTTGGGGAGAGAGAGATGACGGGCAAAGCTCTAAGTGAAGCTCCAGACGGTATGTGCACCTCTGCCTGCTCCTCAACTTCATCACTAATCTTCCTCACTCTTCTTCCTCACAGCCTCTTTCTGCCTCTACCTGCAGCACTGCTTCCATCCAAACCTCAGACAAACCTTTTGAGCAAAAAAGTCGAATTAAAGTGCAAACACGCCAAAAACTCAGACAGTGTGTTGACACTATTGTCTCTATGTCTGTTTGATCATGCTGCTTTAGACTCAACGTCTCCTTCACATCTCGCTGCATGTTTTCTATGAGGTTCTGCTAAGTTTGTGTGTCAGGAAGCCTAGAGATTTAACGTCATCAAATACCACTGGGCAGCACCATCTGGATGTTTGGACTGATCGAGGACAATCACACTGTTATGCCAGTCCAATATTTGGAAGTTAGATGAAGCTAAACCTGTCTTTTTATCTCTCTTATCAGATGTGGTTTAAATGTGTTTCCATCCTGAGTCCTGGTCTCTTGAGGACGTTTGAGTAAAGCTGCATGTGTGGCAAATGTTTGTTGTGTGGATTATACAGAGGAAAGATCAGACCTAATCCCTGCTATCGAAGCTGTTTGTGTACGTGAAGCTCTGAGACAAACTTAGTGACCTGTCTTAACTGACTAGCAGGTCTGTCAGCCGTGACGCTGTCCCGTAAAAATTTCGACTTGTTGTGTTGACATGTTTCTAAGAACCCTTTCTATTAAACCTGTCAGGTTTTCCCGGCGGCTTTGTGCTAAATGACACTAAATCTGACTGCCTGCACCTCTCAAACTCCCGTATAGACTTAGACATACTAGAAGCTGATCACTGGCAGCTTTATGATAAGAAAATATTTGTTCTCATAGGTCAACACATGAGCACAGTAATGATCTTTCTACTCAACTGTACTCTCTGACATAAGAGAATTCTTACAGTACTCTGGCCTGTTCATTGGATGGAAACATGGCTGCCCTCTCTCCTCTCTCTGTCTGGTAGTGCCGTAGGTCTCTGATGAAGGAAGCTAGTCCTCATCACAGTGTCCTGGTGTGTTATTCTCTCTGGTTTCTTCGGACTGTTGGTTGAACGTTTAAACAGAGACAAACATGTTTAAAGGTTCCTAACCACTGGTTTCTTCTCTGAATCATTGTAACTGTGGCTTTAAATGTGTCTAACATCTTTTTGTTTGTTTCATTTTAGTGTATGTTGTCCGCCCACCCGTCTGCCCGTTCTCACAGTAGTCAAGCTGCTTAATGATGAGGGGAGGGGGGTCAGGTTCAGGGGGTTGATAAACAGCTAGTACTGCAGTTACCGTGATGTGTGTCTGAACAAACACTGGTAAGGTGCCGCCGCTGCTTCCTGTTACCTGCTTGATGCCCTTTGCCATCAGTAAATAGAGGCCTGGCCCACTGCAACATAGAGCCTGGGGGCGGAGTTTGTGACTCACCTGATCACCCAGTCAGCCAATAACCACATAATCCAAGAACAGGTTCCAGGTTGACCCTGGAAGACCAGCACATGGTTGCAGCTCTTTAGATCCTTGCATGTCTGAAATCAGCCTTCTACCTATTTAGCCCTATGTGTTTAGCATCTTCTTGTTTATCCGGAACCACAGCTCACAAACAGTGACTGAAATATTAGTCAGCCTGTGGGTGAATTGGTTTACATACAGTACACATACGCTCCATTCTATGGACAGCGGCCTCTCCGAGTCCTGCTGGGTTTCCAACTCTCTCTGCTGATTGCCTTAATCCTGTCTAGCTGCTACTGTAGGTTCCTGGGTGGAAAATCAGCAGGATAGGACTCAAGTTAGACTCGAGTTAAACTCAAGTGTTATTGGCAGATAAGACATTTGACATCATGACATGAAGACATTTCGAGCAAAATCACAGTCAAATACTAAATAAGCATATTACAGTACTTCTGCTGAATCCCATCCTGGTAGACTGTGCTCCCTGTGGCCGCTGGGTAATCAGCTCATGCTCTGTTGCTGTGGCTTCTTGTTTCAGAAAACATCCTCACCAGCAAGCTGCTGCACTCCTAAAAAATATGTGTTATTTTTCTACACATCCAATCTCTATGAAGTCTAGATGTGTCATGAATGACCCATCGTTGGCTTTAAGGTGCAGCAACACTGCACTCTGACATAAATCTTTAGCTGTTAGTCTCTGTTGGGAAGGTTACATGTCTTTTTAGGGAACTGTTTCAGAAAGAAGCCTCCTGTTGTGACATTCTCTCACAAGGTAGAAGAAACAGGTGATCAGAAGTTGGAATTGAATCATTCCAGAGTTTGGCATCTTTTAGAATCTTTATTCTGCACTTTGGAAACAATTTGTAAACACAGCCACTTATTAGTGAGGATGCTTTATTTATTTGCTCAATTTAGTCCACGTGAGCATTCCAACATTTATGAATCACTTACTGTAGCAGTTCAGTGCATCTTGAAGGGTCAAACAATCCTGACCTCTGAAACTGGAATGTTGAATTTGAGAATTGGCAAAAATCAGTGGACAAGCAGTCATTCCCGTTACAGTACATACTGTAGATCAATGCACTTACAGTACATATTAGTGTATGAATCAAATATAAAGCTACATTGTAATTTCAGGCAGGTTGATAGTAAAACGGTTGTTTCTGAGACGGTCCCCTGAGGAGAAGCCTGTGACGCCCTGCTGTGACTTTATGAATTTTGATGCTGATTTTCTTCACCAGACACGTGTCGAAGTAAAAGGAACAGGTTTTTGCATTTGGAGCCTCGGCAAACTGAACAGCTGTCTGCCTGCATTGTTAGTGATCCTCAGTCAGTACTACTGCATAACGATTCTGGCCTTATCATTAGCATTAGCTTGATCTGCTCTTGTTTGTCTGATTAAAGGAGCAGCTTGTGATCAGGATTACTCTTTCAGTTAAAGCGGGTTTGCTTCATGTACACATATAGGAACATAAATTCACTGTAGGTGGCAGCAGACACATGTTCTACTGGTTTTAAGAATAAAAACAAGAAAACCTATAATAATCCCACAATGGGGAAATTTTTTCTCACAAATAGCACAGGCACAATAAAAGAAAAGTACAGCAACAGAATCAGAATTGTACAGTACGACACTAAAAAGAGTGAGTATGGAGTCAGTAGGGTTTTGTATGTTATGTATAAATATAATATAAAATGGCACAGTTTGCACAAATTAAGTTAATATGAGTTAATTTCCTGCATAACCACTCCTGCAGCGGGTGAGTTTTCAGGTATAGTGCGAGAGGTAGTTAACAGAAAGTAGTAAATAGAAAGAAGAGGACAGGAGCTGTTGTGACCTGCAGCCAGCTCAACCGTGTAGCTTGGTAGCTTCAGTTCAGGCTAGTGTGTTACAGTAGACGCGTAACTTTGGGATGGAAAATGGGGGCCCTTGTACCTGTAGATTTGGATGGAAATGTTCTTTGTAGTTAATTACTCTTATGAAAACTATGTTACAGTAAGATTACAATATATTTATGATTTAAACGTATGCAAGTAAGCGTTACTGTAACTCTGAACGGAACGTTTTAGAGGACATTTATATAGTGCCAATTCACAACAATGGTTAAATCAAGGCACTTCATAAGTGTTGGTTGTTCATGTTAGCTAGTGTGGAATGCACACAGAACAGTTAGCCACGTGGTTACAGTAGTTACAGCGTGGAATGCTAACGCTGTTAGCCAGCTGTCGCGTGTTAGCTGGAGGACAGATGTAGGCGGTTTTTGCGGCCGTGATTGTGACGAGTTTCTGCTGGGGGAAAACAGCAGACATGGTTCATTCTGTCTCAGTGAGGCTCCCTGTCCTGAGATAAACAGCTATGATGCTCAGAGTGACCTCCCAGCATGCAGTCTAATGGTGCTGAACACTGAAATGCTGCCTGAAGCCTTGTGTGTATGCGTGTGTGTTTGAATTACACTGAAGCAATGTTTAAATTACTTCTGAGTGTGAGAGTTGTTAATTAAGACATGAGTATGACTGAGGGGAGGTTTCAGTCTGGAGCCTGTTTAATTCTCAGGCTGTGTGTGTGTGTCTGTGTGTGTGCGTGTTGTGTGTGTGGTGCAGGCCTACTGGGCCTCCAGCTCATTAATGGTAAGAATGAATCGGCCCACATCACGGATGCTGTGGCAGTGGTGGCTCAATCTCTGCAGGAGTTGTTTGAAAAGGAGAACATCACGGAACCTCCCCGGGGTTGTGTTGGGAATACCAACATCTGGAGAACTGGACCACTCTTCAAACGGTCAGTACACAGACTGAACAGCTGAGGTCAAACTAGTCCAATAATTTTTTAAATTTAGAAACAGGGTTCTTGTGATGCAATAGAATCTCGTCCTCCCTGTCATTCTGTATTTACTCTGTAGGGTTTGAAGAATAAAATAACATAACAGGAATAAATCTGCCCAAAAAGCTGGATTCTACTTCACTCAGGCCAACAAAACTGAGATAACAAACCTCTGTGCCACCCCTCTCCTGCCTGTGTGACCTATAAACATAGATACATAAAGTTTCATCATTGCGTGTACATCTACAACAGAACAGCAGCTGTGTCACATGATGTAATATTCATGTGTTTTAAATGACAAAACAAAAACTCAAGCAAAAGATGAGCATGACGATCTGTCCACTGAGGTCGTCCTGGTTACCTGCTCTCTGATTGGCTGTACAGTGTGCTGATGTCATCAAAGTACCCGGACGGTCTGACGGGACGAATTGAGTTTAATGACGATGGCGACCGACGCTTCGCCACTTACAGTATCCTGAACTACCAACAGAAACCAGGTCGCCTCGTCCAGGTTGGGGTCTTCAATGGATCACAGGTACTGTTACGCCTTGTTTCACGCCTGGAAACGTACCCAGATATACATTCACTAAGATGTTAGACGTGAAATAGAGTTTGTCTTAGTCATGTAGCCTCATCTTCTGTTGACTGAGTACATTTTTAAACTGTTGCCCATGAATTCACTACAATAACTGAGGAAAACACAGAAGTGGAACACGGTTCTGTAAAGAGCAACTCAGTGCTTGCTTGTTTTTTTAGTTAATGTAGCTCCTGTTTCTGTGACAGCAGAGGTTGCTACTAAACTACTGGCTGAGTCCACGTTGCTCACTGTTTGGCTTGTGTGTGTGCGTTAGCCTCCTGCCTGTTAGACTATGTATGAGCAGATGCAGTATTGATGCTGTCATTTAGTCATTTTGTCACAGTGAAATGCGGAGCAACAGAACAACCTTTCTGTTCATGTGCGTGTTTCAGGTTGTGATGAATCCTCAGAGGAAGATCATCTGGCCCGGAGGAGAGACTGAGAAGCCAGTGGGATATCAGATGTCCACCAGACTCAAGGTGCTAACACGGCAGCAAATGCTACTATCATTACCACTGTTGCTACCAACACAGCATCTGTGCATGTGTGTGTGTGTGTGTGTGTGTGTGTGTGTGTGTGTGTGTGTGTGTGTGTGTGTGTGTGTGTGTGTGCGTGTGCGTGTGCGTGTGTGTGTGTGTGCGTGTGTGTGATATTCAGATTGTGACAATCCATCAGGAGCCGTTTGTGTACGTGAAACCAACAAAGTCTGATGGAACCTGTAAAGAAGAGTATACTGTGAACGGCATCCTAATCAAGAAGGTGATCTGTACCGGACCCAACGGGACCATACCGGGTACAAACCGTGACTCAGCCTTGCATGTATACACAACAGTGCAGCCACATCTAACTGTTAACGCCCTGATGCGTGTGCAGGTCAGCCCATCGTCCCTCAGTGCTGCTATGGCTTCTGCATTGACCTGCTGATCAAGCTGGCTATGAACCTGAACTTCACCTATGAGGTTCACCTGGTGGCTGATGGGAAGTTTGGCACGCAGGAGCGAGTAAGTGCATCTGTCTGCGTAAATGCGTTTCCATTGTGGATGTTGAGGGGCTGTCAGGCTGCTTTCGGCCACAAGGGAAGCTGCAAACACTGAGAAGAGTTTCTGTTTGCTGCTGATCTGTGTTTAGATGTTTAGGTTCTACATGTTAACAGTCAGCAGAACTCCTGTTGCGAGATAGTGGACCTATGGATATCTTCACAGGTTCACACAAGCTACTCACACTATGAAGTATAATGAAGTATACAAATACAGTGAAATAAATATGGCATTGTTTACTACAGTATACATCTACTGTACCAAGCAGCAGCTTCAGTGACTCAAGAGTAATTCAAGTGCAGAGGCATTTAAATGTGTGATTCTGTGCACATTCACTGAAAAAAAACTGGCTCCAAAATATCCTTATTGAATCTGGCTCCTGAACCAGTAATTGTATCCATTTTACTTTCAATTCCATCTTAGCTCCTCTAAGGCTGGAACTGCTGGTAAGTTTGGATGATTCTGCTCCATTATTGAGATTTTAGATCCTGTGTTTTAACCTGGCTCCATCATCACATAGGTGACAATGTCTGTCTGAATGCTTTATCTCGAATCAGGTTCTAAATAGTGAATGGAAATGGTTTGAACTCCTGATGATTTACCTAGGCTTCGTAACAGATGGTGGTTCATTACTGGAAGTTGTGATGTTGATGTCGGAATCAGTTCATGTTAAAATCTTTTCACAGTCTGCCTCCTCTAATCCTACAGGTGAACAATAGCAACAAGAAGGAATGGAACGGGATGATGGGGGAGTTGTTGGGAGGACTGGCTGACATGATCGTCGCCCCCCTTACCATCAACAATGAGCGCGCTCAGTACATTGAGTTCTCCAAACCCTTCAAATACCAGGGACTCACCATCCTCGTCAAGAAGGTCAGCCGGCACTAAACCTCACTTCACTAAACTGTGCTGAATGAGTAAAAACAGAGCTTCCTGCAGGCAATGCTTGATTCATGCACCATCAGTACATGTGTCGAGAAATATTTCCCTGAGGTGAAACTGAAGCTGAACCCCCTTTGTAGGCTCCCTGTTGCTGTGCAGCAGCATGAGACCAATGTGATTTGTTTTATCAGAAACACTGCACCTAAAACCACCAAGGTTTGTTTAGGCCATAAAACAAATCCAGGAGCATGTTATTAATTTGTCTGATGTGAGGTCTCACAGCACTACAGAGCTCACGCTGACCCAGTTTGCAGCCAGCGATCAGCCTGTCGATAGTCCATTGACCTTCCGACACTGACACGTGGACAGAACTTCATGCTTTTTATAGCTGTTGTTGTAGGACAAATGAGCTGCCAGTCACCAAACAGGGATCCATCTGTGCCTTAGTGCCTTGCTCGTGGGAAAAAGCTGAGCTAAACAAGAGCGATAATACTGTGTAACAGAACCTGCTGTTTGTATTGACTCTCTGTGTGTTGTGTGCTCAGGAAATCCCCCGCAGCACTCTGGATTCATTCATGCAGCCGTTCCAGAGCACACTGTGGCTGTTAGTCGGTCTGTCGGTCCATGTGGTGGCAGTGATGCTTTACCTATTAGACCGGTTCAGGTAAAAGCACATGATCATTATCATACATCTAGTACAGTATCACACAAAAACACAAACAGAGCATTTACAGCAGCACACAGGTCTCTACAGTCAGGGCTGTGATCAGCGGGGTCTAACTTGCCAAACACAGTTTCAGAGTCAGGTGTACGGAGTTGAACTAGCTTCTTGACACAGGCTTTGCTCTCTAAACTTGTCAGATTTCACAGAAAAACATCTGTGCGTGCCGGCGTGCGTGTGTGCGTGCGTGTGTGTGTGTAGCCCGTTTGGAAGGTTTAAAGTGAATAGCGAGGAAGAAGAAGAAGACGCCCTCACCCTGTCCTCAGCCATGTGGTTCTCATGGGGAGTACTGCTGAACTCTGGGATAGGAGAAGGTGATTCTGTGTAAATCAACACACCCATGAGTAGTGCAATTCCAGATCAGACATGTTTACATCTGTCTGCTCGTCTGTGTGCAGGAGCTCCCAGGAGTTTTTCAGCAAGGATTCTAGGTATGGTGTGGGCAGGATTTGCCATGATTATCGTAGCATCCTATACTGCCAACCTGGCAGCCTTCCTGGTGCTGGACCGGCCTGAGGAACGCATCACTGGCATCAATGACCCCAGGGTGAGGACATTTACTCATCCTCCTTGTGACAAGCTGAGCGGCTGAACCACTGATCTCAGTCAGACACCAGTTAAACTATTTAAAGGTGTCATACAAACATTAAGCTTCTGAAGTGAAACTCATACAGTCGTAAACATTGAATCTTTTGGTTGTTGCTGTTGCTGTAGCTGCGTAACCCATCAGACAAGTTCATCTACGCCACAGTGAAGCAGAGCTCGGTGGATATCTACTTCAGACGGCAGGTGGAACTGAGCACCATGTACCGGCACATGGAGAAACACAACTACGAGAGCGCTGCTGAGGCCATCCAGGCCGTGAGAGACAAGTGGGTTCCTTACACAGCACTAGCAGTTCTGGCTCAACTTGACTAAATGCCATGTGAGCCTTCTTCTCTGATCTCCCCCCACAGCAAGCTTCACGCCTTCATCTGGGACAGTGCTGTGCTGGAGTTCGAGGCATCACAGAAGTGCGATCTGGTGACGACAGGAGAGCTATTTTTCCGCTCCGGTTTTGGGATTGGAATGAGGAAGGACAGTCCGTGGAAACAGAATGTTTCTCTGGCAATTCTCAGGTGAGAGCAGCATGAAAACCTACTGTACAGCTGGTAACAACCCTGTGATCAGACTGAACAATGTCACTGATGCACATGTCTGGTCATATCATGTTACCTCAGTTCACATGAGAATGGCTTCATGGAAGATCTGGACAAGACGTGGGTGCGATACCAGGAGTGCGACTCCAGAAGCAACGCCCCTGCTACCCTAACCTTTGAGAACATGGCAGGTAGGGTCACAGCGGACACCAAGTATGTCTCCTGTGGCGTATGATGAAATTGACATCACCTGTCCTCGTCAGGTGTGTTCATGCTGGTTGCTGGTGGCATCGTTGCTGGTATCTTTCTTATCTTCATTGAGATTGCCTACAAACGTCACAAAGATGCTCGGAGAAAACAGATGCAGCTGGCCTTCGCTGCTGTGAATGTGTGGAGGAAGAACCTGCAGGTACACATTTTTACTTTTCTCTACTCTGCTGATCCTTTTATCAAACACTTGTGTTTTCTGGTATTTAATGTTCTGTTTTACCACAGTTGTATTTGAATTTCTAGGATTACAAATAAATATGTAGTAAGCGAGGAAGTGTTGAGCTCAGTGTTGGTAGCACTGAGATTTATCCTCACATCTCTGGATGGAGTTTTTGTTGTTCAACAGGAGTCTTCCTCAGCCACAGCTTCTCAGTGGGCTCCATTCACTTTGTTTAGGTACAGCTCCACCACTGATCCCCCAGAGTTTGGTTTAGTGCTTAACCCACAAAACAACATAAAGATAATACACAATTTTAAAGAAAAAATAAATTCATTTTATCCACAAATATGCATCCTGGAACATCTTCCTGTTCTCGTCCTCCTAACTTTCTGTGGTTTGTATCCACACACAGAAATATTCTGTATATTCTACCTTCTGATGCTTCAGAAAACTGAGTCCACGTTTAAGTCTAGACTGTGGTTCAGGGCCTTCAGAACGATCCTGATCAGTGTCAGCCAAGCCTGAACACGGAGCGCTTCACTCAGGCATGGCACTAGTTTTCCAGCTCATTGGTCCTTCTCTGCCTGTCACCTCCTTAGAAACAGGCTCCTGATGAACCCAGCTCAGCTGGGCCACGCCTCCTGTGTTGTCACCATAAGCCCACTTATAGGGTTGAAGTCTTGGGAGGTAGAGGTGCGCAACCTCTGAGGTGGTGTATTATTGTTTATGTCCTGGTCCTGGTCCTGGTTCTGGTTCTGGTTGCAGCCTTTCGAGAGGAGCACACACATGTGGGCTCTGTGTCTATTTGGACCTGCACACAGGGTTTGTTGACAGCAATATTGCAAAGACAGGTTGTAATAACCCGGTTCAAAGTGATGATGTAAGAGGTCTAATGCCATTGTCATGACACCCCCCCCCCCCACCCCCGTTTAAACCACACATGAACAGACAAACACACACAGAGTCAACATTATAGCAGCAGAGTATTGGTATAATGATCTAATGTATCACTGTGGTACTTCAACGTCATCATGCCATCACTGCCCTCCTGCTGTGTGTGCTCGATTCATGTTGTGTTTGTGTGTTGGTACCGACTGCTGCTCTGTGTGTTTGTGGCTGTGGACTATAAAATGGAGCCAAACTGTTTTACTGAAGCATCACTTCATCTGAAACACAACACACACATTATTTATTTTTGTGTATACTTGTCACATCAGAGCCTTTAACTACATGACACTGTTATAAACATTTGTACTGCTTTCATGAATAATTAGTTGTGTCGCACACTGTACTACAGTGTACCGTACTACATGCAAACATTTTCACATACAGTATACAGTATTATAGTGAGTAATACTGTACTAGTGGGTCCACGTCTGAGTGTCTGTGTCTGCGTTATAATGAATGTTATTGAGCATCAGAAAGTAGTGAATCAAAGGAAATGTCAGTATTTATTAGTGAGGCTCTGTGAGAACACTGGAGTTCTGGAGCAACAGTGACTGGTGTAATATGAGTATTGTAGAGTATCAGTGAGGATCAGTGAGTGTCAGTGAGTAACTGTGAACATTAAGAAATGTGAATGAGTACAGGGAATATTATAGACTATCAATGTGTGTCAGTAAGTATCAGTATCACCAGTGTCATTGAGGATAATGAAGTATGATTGAATGTCACTGAGTATTTGTGAGTATTATGGGATGTCCATGAGTATTTTGGATTATCAGTGAGTATTATGAAGTATCATTAAGTGTCATTGAGTATTATGGCATATCAGTGAGTTTCAGTCATTATTATGGAGTACCAGTGTGTGTCAGTGAGTGTTGGTGAGTGTCAGTGAGGGCCAGTAAGTGTCAGTGAGTATCAATAGGTATTATGGAGTATCAGTAGGTACATATGAGTGCATATTATGGAGTATTAGTAAGCAATAAGTAGTGAGTATTATTGAGTGTCAGTGAGTATGAGTAAGTATTATGTAGTATCAATAGGTATCAGAGAGTATTATAGTCTACCAGTGGGTGTCAGTGAGTATTATAGAGTATCAGTGGGTGTCAGTGAGTATTATGGATTATCAGTGAGCATCAGTAAGTGAGTCAGTGAGCATTTTAAAGTAAACCAGAAAATAAAGACCTCCCCATCAAATTATAGATGGTGGGGCACACTGTGCTACACTGTGCCAGTGAGTATTATGAAGTATCAGTAAGTTTTATGAAGTATCAGTGGGTATTATGGAATACCAGTGAGTGTCATTGAGTATTATGGAGTATCAGTGAATTTCAGTCAGTATCAGTAAGTATTATGGAATTTAAGTAAGCATCAGTGAGTATTATGAAGTTTAAGTAAACACCAGTGAGTATTATGGAGTTTAAGTAAGTATCAGTGAGTATTATGGAGTGTCAGTTAGTATCAGCTGAGTTTTCGTGTCTGCTGCTCTTAATGTGTGTGTGCACCTATCGTATGATTTATTTTAGGATAGGAAAAGTGGTAGAGCAGAGCCCGAGCCCAAACTGAAAACCTCTTTTAGGTCCATCACTTCGACCTCCGACCTCAAACGACGTAGGGCCTCCACTGACGCCACGGTAAGAAGATGAAGAGCACCCTCCTCCTCCTCCTCCTGTCATCCTCCTGCTTCCCCTCTTTTTATATTTCTTTCTGTCCTCTTCAGGTTTCACCTTTTTTTCTGTCTCAGCTTCCTTCATTGTTTTTTTCCTTCATCACAGTTGTTTTCTTGTTTACTCTCCTCATCTCATCCCCAGTTCCATCATTTCCTTGGTGACTCATCACAACCACTCGTCTGTCAGTCAACCATCTTCCTGCCTCCATCAGCTCATCTGTCCCTCTAAAGACAGACAGACAGACAGGCAGACAGACGAAAGGAGACAGAGTGAAGACAGAGACTATTTGGGTCCGTCCAGTCAGGTCAGAGCTTGTGTTGTTGCAGACACACTGGGGATTTGTAGTGTTTCTGGCCTCAGGGTTTTATCTTTAACCGCTCACGTTGTCCTCTTGCAAAGGAGAAGGGAAGAGGGTCAGACTGTGTGGTCTCTTTTCTCTTGTGGACCTTTGTCCTGTGGTCGTCGTCTCTGTTTGTGTCCTGTGTTCGTCATTGTCTTGTCTGTCTCTGTTTTGTCCTCCTCCCTGTCCTTTTCCATCATTTCTGTCCCTTCATCTCGCTGGTATTGTGCCACTAACCTTCTCTTTTCTCTAATGAGCAGCTCTGCTTCTCACAGGTCGTTGGGAGACTCACATTCTCTCACTCTTCGTTAGCTTGTTATTACAGCTCACATCTGGGACACAGTGGAGTAAAACTCGTTTTCTGTCAACAGTGTCAATGGTTCTGACTGAATAAATGATTCCTGATCACCTGATTCCTGATTACTTTTGTAGCTTGTATTTGGAAGACTTCGAGTTTTGTTCAGCATCAGTCGTAAGATGAGGAAGCTACTTCCTTCTCATTGTGAAGGTGCAGTTGAATATTTGAATGGGTCAAGTCTAATTTAAAATTCTAAACCATTTTTCTTTGTGATCATCTCTTTATTTTCTATCAGTGTTTCTTCTTTCTCAGTGGATTTCAATGGTGTCCAGACTCTACATGCTGTATTACACACACTGCCTCTGTCCTCCTCTGCAAGCACGACCGACCTGTAGACTGAAAACATTCAGGACTCAGCCTGTTGAGATTTAGTGTGTTACGCTGCAAACTCTATTCACTGTCCACGAGAAAAAGGTCTAGAACAGTTTGCGTCCAAAACTAATGCTTCATTCAAATCCTGACTGCTCGGCATGTCTCTGTAAGTTTAACGTCTTCTACCTGTCTAAGATGACTTAAACATTTAAAAGTCCCCTTTAGTTTTCAGACTCCAGATCTGGATCTCAAACATCGCTGGACAGAGTTGGCTCCAGCTACCTGTAGAACCAGGCTGTAGCTCGGCTAGAGGGGGTGAGACCTCAGCAACTCCCATACCTGGTCTATCCCATGACACAAGCCCCTGATGAGAAGGAAGGTTCTTAGAGCTGATTTGTTTGCACTAAAGAAAAAAAATAGTGTGATTCTGCCTAAAGGTGCTAATAAATATTCTAAATACCAGGAAAGAAGAGACAATTCATAACAATAAAGAGATGCAGCGTCTGCCTCAATACTCCAGGTGTGAGGCGAGGAAAGGATCCAGCCTGGTTCCTCATAGCAACAGAGCTGAATCTGGACCAGTTTTGTATCTGACCGGGTCAGAACTGCATCGGAGTGGGGACGGACTCAAAGTCAGGATGGTGGAAGAAAGCAAAAACAGAAAGGCTACAGGCCATTGCCATGCCACAACTGTTTCCATGGTAACTGACTGGCATCCGTGAATCAAAACTGCAGATGTGAAATGTAAATGAATAAGCAGTGGCCAGGCTGGCAGATCAAAGTTTAATGCTCCCGGAGGCAGAGCTGTTCTCAGCTCTGATTGATGCTACAACGTCATGATTAATTCAGCAGCTGTAGACGGAGCCTCCACCCACAGCATCGTCCTGCTCCAGGGTGATGGAAGTAGGCAAACCTTTAGTGACTGAGCCTGCTCGTCTTCACAGGACAAAGCCTTGCTCTAGGGCACAACAGTACTGAAGGAGGGAAAAGCACCGGAATGAACTGAACAAGCAAGCCACATGTTCTGAGGGAATGTTGTTCAGAGTGTCTGTCAAACCCAGTTTAATATATAGGGATTATGTATTTATGAAGCACCTGCTTTTACATGCCATGATAAACACATAAGCTCTGACTGCCTGATGAGTAGCGTGACGCCCCCTAGTGGCTGTGACCAACTTTGCTGCTTATTTTTATCCGTCCACAGCTGCTGTGTGTTTCTGTCATGTCTGAAGATGAAAGAAGTTCCATTCACACCTGCGCAGCTTTCACATATAAACATTTAAATAGAAACTGAATCCACCATCTTGGCTTTAAGGCTGCTCTCGCTCTACGTGTGCAAGTGAAAAGCTGTGCTTGTGTGTGTGCACGTGTGTTGTGCTGGACTAATGTGTGTGTTTCCTCTGCTCTCTCTCTGTCTTGTTGTTGTGCCTGTAGCCGTACCCAACCGACCTCACTGGCCAGCTCAACCTATCAGATCCCTCCGTCAGCACCGTGGTCTGAGAGCGAGGGCGAACTTCACTGATGCGGCTGAGCCACACACACACACACACACACACACACACACACACACACACACACACACACACACACACACACACACACACACACACACACATTATGTAAACACACAGATGGACAGACTGCGCTTCCGCTGAGGCACGAGGCACGCTGAGGACGATAGGACCATTGTGCTAACACACACACACTGACTCACCATCTGTCCCCTTTACCCCTGCAGACACACACTGGTCTTCGCTTATAACCATCAGCCTTCTCTGATCAGAGGCTCTTAATTTAAAAGAAATGGGGCTTCAGGCTGTTTTTATTTTGGTAGATATCTGTGATGTCATACAGTTTGTTTTGCTTCCTGTCAGTCACACTGATTGATCACTCACAGTTTTAGAACTGGTTCCATCACCAGAAACTTTTTATCTAGTGCTGATTCCGATTCCAGTGACCATGAACCTATCGACCAGGAACCTGATGATCAAGGACCTTTTGACGTAAAAGCTGATACTCAGGAACCTGCTGATGTGGCCCAACCTTTAAGGACCCGTCACCTGGGTCTCTGGCAATTCAAAACCTGTCACTTGGCACCTTGACTATCAGGATCCTGTCCATGGACATGGACCACTGGGACCTGGAGCAGCTCGTCGATTGTTGCCAGTAACGAATCCATCTGGTCAATCTAATGATCAGAACCCCACTGACCCAGTATCTGATAATCAGGATGGCACAGCTATGGGCTGTGATCCGTTGTGGGGTTTCTTCACTGCTGTTCTCCACTGAGGCTTCTGGGTAGTGTAGTCCACAAAAGAGACATGTGAAGAGGTGAGGAACCTGATTATAAGCAAACAAATGCGATTCATTTTCACCTGCAACTGTTTATTAGATGTAGAAGTGGGTCAGATGCAGAAAACACAATTTCTCCAAAGGGATCAAGTACAAATGAATCAATTAACAGGTTTATGAACACAGAGTGAGTTCTGACGAAAGCATACAGTATAAAGCCCTGGTAGAAAACTTACAAATGCTTTTAAAATTTGAATATTTACAAAAACCTAGAACAGTAAAATAATAACCAATTATCATCAACGCTCTTTTAATTACAAAAGGTATTCATACACTTGAGATGATTCAAATTTACCATTTTTCTAGTAAAACTACAGGAGTTTTACTTTAGTCATGAAACCACTCTGCAGCACAATCATTCACCTGAGGCTCTGCCCCACAAGAGCAATGCATGCTGGGAACTGTAGTCTGTCTCTGTTTCGTGTCCATACAAGTTTTCTCACTCTAACCGTACAAAGCAAGTCGTGTGGGGAAGAACCAAGAACATTCTGTTTTTTAAATAAACAACGATGTCAGGGGTTTTTTCAGTGACGATTCAGGTTAAGCTAAGTATGATTCAGGTCTGAGCTGCCTCTCCTGTGATTCAAGAACCTACAGACCTGACGTCAGATGTGTCGTATTAAAGAAGGCCCGGTTTCTTTGTGCTTGTCTTTACGGAACTACACAGAATGCCTGTTGAAGCTCACATGGCTCTGCAGGCACCTGTCGCATGTTGCCAGCTGCCATTTTATTAGAAACATGAGGCTACAGACGGTCCAATCCAACAGTCCTGTGATAGGTTCCACAGAACCAGCACCAAATGCTGTTTGAAACATTTCCACCTTCATAATATAGGGTTGTGTCAGACTGCCTGATTGGACCGGCTTAGTTTCAGATGCATCTTCCTAATAAACCAGACCTAATAGCAGAACCCAGAGACAGCAAGGCTTTAGGCAGAGTAAAGATCCAGACTGAACACAGTGAGAGCAAGGAGTCAAACAGAACCCAGTGAGAGCAAAAGATCCAGACTGAACGCAGTGGGACTGAAGATCAAGACAGAACCCAGTGAGAGCAAAGCTCCAGACAGAACCCAGTAAGGGCAAAGATCCAGAGAGAACCCAGTGAGAGCAAGGATCCAAACAGAACCCAGTAAGAATGAAGATCCAGACAAAACTCAGTAAGAGCTAAGATCCAGACAGAACCCAGTAAGAACGAAGATCCACGTACAGTAGAACCCAGTAAGAACGGAGATCCAGAGAGAACCCAGTGAAAGCAAGGATCTAAACAGACCCCAGTAAAAGTGAAGATTCAGACAAAACCCAATGAGAGTGAGCATCCAGTCAAAGCCCAGTGGGAGTGAGGATCCAGATCAAACCCAGTGAGAGCAAAGCTCCAGACAGAACCCAGCGAGAGCAAGGATCCAAACAGAACCCAGTGAAAGCAAAGATCCAAATAGAACCCAGTGAGGGCAAAGATTCAGACAGAACCCAGTGAGAGCAAGGATTCAGACTGAACCCAGTGAGTCTAAAAATCCAGACCGAACCCAGTGAGAGCAGAGCTACAAACAGAACCCAGTAAAAGTGAAGATTCAGACATAACCCAATGAGAGCGAGGATCCAGACAGAGCCCAGTAAGAGTGAGAATCCAGATCGAAACCCAGTGAGAGCAAAGCCCCAAACAGAACCCAGTGAGAGCGAGGATCCAAACAGAACCCAGTGAAAGCAAAGATCCAGACAGAACCTAGTAAAACTAAGGGTCCAGACAAAACCCAGTGAGAGCGAGAAGTCACATGGAACCTGGAGCTTTGCCCTCACTGGGTTCAGTCTGGACCCCCCGTCTGGGTTCCAGACTGAACCCAGTGAGGGCAAAGATTCAGACAGAACCAAGTGAGAGCGAAGATCCAGACTGAACCCAGTGAGAGCAAGGATCCAAACAGAACCCAGTGAAAGCAAAGATCCAAATAGAACCAAGTGAGAGCAAAGTTCCAGACTGAACCCAGTGAGTCTAAGAATCCAGACCGAACCCAGTGAGAGCAAAGCTACAAACAGAACCCAGTAAAAGTGAAGATTCAGACATAACCCAATGAGAGCGAGGATCCAGACAGAGCCCAGTAAGAGTGAGAATCCAGATCGAAACCCAGTGAGAGCAAAGCCCCAAACAGAACCCAGTGAGAGCGAGGATCCAAACAGAACCCAGTGAAAGCAAAGATCCAGACAGAACCTAGTAAAACTGAGGGTCCAGACAAAACCCAGTGAGAGCGAGAAGTCACATGGAACCCAGTGAGAGCGAAGATCCAGACTGAACCCAGTGAGGGCAAAGATTCAGACAGAACCAAGTGAGAGCGAAGATCCAGACTGAACCCAGTGAGTCTAAGAATCCAGACCAAACCCAGTGAGAGCAAAGCTCCAGACAAAACCAAGTAAGAATGAAGATCTAGAGAGAACCCAGTGAGAGTGAGGATCCAGATCGAACCCAGTGAGAGCAAAGCTCCAGACAGAACCCAGTAAGAATGAAGATCCAGAGAGAACCCAGTAAGACAAAGGATCCAGACAGAACCCAGTGAGAGTGAGGATCCAGATCGAACCCAGTGCGAGCAAAGCTCCAGACAGAACCCGGTGAGAGGGAGGATCCAAACAGAACCCAGTGAGAGTGAACATCTAGACAGAACCCAGTGAACGCAAAGATCCAGACAGAACCAAGTAAGACGGGGGGTCCAGACTGAACCCAGTGAGGGCAAAGCTCCAGACAGAACCTAGTGAATTGATGATCCAGACAAAATCCAGTGAGAGAAAAAATCCAGACAGAACCCAGTGATAGCGAGAATACAGACGGAACATAGTGAGAGCAAACATCCAGATAGAATCCAGTGAGGGAAATGATCCAGACAGAACCAAGTGAGAGCGAAGATTCAGACTAAACTCAGTAAGAGCGAAGATCCAGAGAGAACCCAGTAAGACAGAGGATCCAGACAGAACCCAGTGAGAGTGAGGATCCAGATCAAACCCAGTGAGAGCAAAGCTCCAGACAGAACCCAGTGAACACAAAGATCCAGACAGAATCAGGTGAGACTGAGGATCCAGATTAAACTCAGTAAGACTGAGGATCCAAACAGAACTGAGTGAGAGTGAGGATACAGACAGAACCCCGTGAGAGCAAACATCCAGACAGAACCCAGTGAGAGCAAACATCCAGACAGAACCCAGTGATACTAATGATCCAGACAAAAGTCAATGAGAGTGAGGATCCAAGAAGAACTCAATTACAGTAAAGATCCAGACAGAACCCAGTGAAACTGAGGGTCCAGACAAAATCCAGTGGGAGTGAGAAGTCACACAGAGCCCAGTGAGAGTAAAGTTCCAGACAGAACCCAGTGAGAGCAAAGATCCAGACATAACCCAGTAACAGTGTGAGGTTCCCAACAGAACCCAGTGAGAGCAAAGATCCAGACAGAACCCAGTAAGGGCGAAGATCCAGAGAGAACCCAGTGAGAGCAAGGATCTAAACAGAACCCAGTAAGAGTGAAGATCCAGACAAAACTCAGTAAGAGCTAAGATCCAAACAGAACCCAGTAAGAACGAAGATCCACGTACAGTAGAACCCAGTAAGAACGGATATCCAGAGAGAACCCAGTGAAAGCAAGGATCTAAACAGACACCAGTAAAAGTGAAGATTCAGACAAAACCCAATGAGAGTGAGCATCCAGTCAGAGCCCAGTGAGAGTGAGGATCCAGATCAAACCCAGTGAGAGCAAAGCTCCAGACAGAACCCAGCGAGAGCAAGGATCCAAACAGAACCCAGTGAAAGCAAAGATCCAAATAGAACCAAGTGAGAGCAAAGTTTCAGACTGAACCCAGTGAGTCTAAGAATCCAGACCGAACCCAGTGAGAGCAAAGCTACAAACAGAACCCAGTAAAAGTGAAGATTCAGACAAAACCCAATGAGAGCAAGGATCCAGACAGAGCCCAGTGAGAGTGAGAATCCAGATCGAACCCAGTGAGAGCAAAGCCCCAAACAGAACCTAGTGAGACCAAGGATCCAAACAGAACCCAGTGAAAGCAAAGATCCAGATACAATCCAGTGAAACTGAGGGTCCAGACAAAATCCAGTGGGAGTGAGAAGTCCCACAGAACCCAGTGAGAGTAAAGATCCAGACAGAACCCAGTGAGAGCAAAGGTCCAGACAGAACCCAGTAAGAGCGAAGATCCAGGCATAACCCAGTAACGGCGTGAGGTTCTCAACCGAACCCAGTGAGAGCAAAGATCCAGACGGAACCTGGTGAGACTGAGGATCCAGATCGAATCCAGTGAGTGTGAAGATCCAGACGGAACCCAGTAAGAGTGAAGATCCAGACAGAACCCAGTGAGAGCAAAGATCCAGACAGAACCCAGTGATACTAAAGATCCGAACAGAACCCAGTGGGAGCGAAGCTCCAGGCACAACCCAGTGAGAGCAAATATCCAGAACGAACCCAGTGAGAGCAGCGATCCAGACAAAACCGAGTGAGACTGAGGCTCTAGACAGAACCCAGTAAGAGTGAAGATCTACAGTTGACAGAACGAGGGACACTAGCCGATGCTAGTCCAACTAGTCGAACCTTTCTTGTGAGTTTGTTTTTGTGCTTTGACACTGCTCTCACTCGTTGCAGTTGTTTTCGATGAGCTTGATTTTTAAGGTTTCCATTGCTTCATTGAGAAAAAGATTCATCTTGTTGTTCTAATGATGATGTTTGTACTGAATCTATAATATTCTGCAATGTGACCTGGGGTCAGTCGATCATGTCACATTGATCTTCAAACTGTGAACCTGCTTTTATTCTCATTTTCTGAGACAGTAGAAGAAGCCGTTTCCCTCCTCCTTCTCTGTGTCCTCTGACCTCTGACCTATGACATGTAGCTGCTCTTCTCAGAGCTCGTACTGTTCCTCACTCAGGCAGGAGCAGTTTCTGTTTCTCACTGATGTCATTTCTCAATAACAGCACCAACCACTTCAAGTCCTGAGATCAACAGATGTAAATAACGTGACTGTTTGGTGTAACCAATGTGTAATAAATGAGTATTTACCTGACTCTTAAATGCATCTTCACTTTTCACTTCACTTATAGGTAATCATTTTAGGGATCCAGTAAAACTCAGCAGAACCTGCTATTTATTCACCCGCTTCGGATGTAATCACCCATAACGCATGGGCTGATCAGAACTTATCAGCGCATTCGTACGGGCCAGTAGGTGCCCGCTCTCCCTACTCGCTAACAGCTAACAGCTAGCTAAGTTGCTAAGTTAAGCAGCTTCAGAGGTTATTGTGGTTAGGGTTAGGGCTGAATAACGGGTGGGGGGTTCAGGTTACAGTTAGCTAACACAATACCGCTAGCTACTTGCTAAGTTATGCTCGCTAATAAATCAAAATCAAAAACTTCGATCCTCCCATCTAAACAACAACCGCTCAACAGCGCCCCCACTGACTCTGCTGGATAAATCATCCGAGCCGTGATCAACCTTACGGATCAATGACAGCGACCTACTGCACCTATTCACCGCTGCCAGCAGGTAGATGGGCACCTACCGGCCCATACGTATGGACTGATAACCACTGATAATGACCATTGAATGGCGTGATAACGTCCGAAGCCGCTGATTTATTAGTCCATTCCAGTCAGACCCACTTCTGTTCATCTCACCTGGCTGGTTCATGCCGCTGCTTCCGCACCTGTACTGCTTTACATTAGGGCAAGTGTCTGTCAACCATCACAGCATCCATCTAGAAGGTCAGCTGTCATTAGAGCCATGACTGAACTCATTCTGGATCACTTCATCCCAGAACCATTCACACTGGTGAACTGGTCCTACTTAAATAAGTTCCTGTTGACAACCCAGAGGTTTGTAGACATTCTCTCCTTAGCTCATGCAGCGTGTTCACTTGACCTTTCAGACCAGCAGCACTGTCAGAGGAACCGGCTTTTCAGTCATGACAGAGGAAGCTCAGCAGATCTTAGTCCCATACACTGTGTGTGTGTGTGTGTGTTGACATGAACTCTCAGTCTGAAGGTCATTACAGCTTTGGCTCCGCCCACAGACTGAATCAGGACAGGACCAGTCCATAAAGCGGCTGCTGAACACATCAGTGACCAGCTTTTTGTTCACTGCCACAGAAGAAAAAGATTCAAGAGAGATGAACAGAGGGTTGAGTTATTTCAGCAGCCACAAACTAAACAAGGTAAAAGATTGTGAGCGTCAACCTGCCTCCTTCGATCTGGTTCTGGTTCCGATCAGTGGTACCTGTATATCGTCATCTATCATCTATCGTCATGGTAACGCTAAAGCTGCACACTTTGTTACCATAGTAACCATGATGTATTTTTAGTGCTGGTAAACACAGGCACAATCACAGTGCTTCTTCCTTCTCTCCTTCTCATCCTCCTCCCCTAAAGGATTGATCTCCACATGTTTCTCAAATTTTTCTTCTTGTAGAAGGTTTAACCAAGGAGGTACTGGAACCAGTAGAACCAGTTTCAGTCACTCAGACTAAATAGTAGGAGGATGAGTTCTCAAAGCAAACGCATGTGAAGGACTGTGCGTACAGCATGCTTCAGGTACGGTCAAAGGACCTTCAGGCTGATTGATTAACACATTACTCCTGATGCTGGTAGAGAACTGGTGAACACAACTTTCATCCCTAGAGGGCAGGGATTCAGTTAGTAAAAATAAATTAACATTCTATACTTATTACAAGAACTGATTATAGTTAACATATTTATGCAGTGAAAGTAGCAAAAACTTAAAAAAAATCCATGCAAAACAGCTTGATATTATTGTGCTAATTTGTTGCATATGTGGTTTGACAGCCCTGTATAACCCAAAAATTACCTTGGGACAAAGAGTATAATATATATATTTCATTGTTGTGTTTTTTACATGGTGTCCATTGTCCATTTACAGTAAATGGTTAAATATAAAAAAATGTATATTTCATACTCAAAACAAGAACTATTTCTAGTCAACCTATTTATTACAGCATAAACTCATTGTGGCCATTTTTCGCCGCGAACAAGCTGAAAGGGTTGTAAAAAGGAACAAGACCAGGGGCCGGTTTCAAGAAGAAGGTTTTGTGGAAACTCTGAGTTTTTAACCCCGAAATGAGGAAAACTCAGAGTTTTCGGTTTCAGAAAGCGGGGTTACTTAAACCCGTAAAGCGGGGTAAGTTTAAGCCCGTTTCAAGAAGCGAGGTAATCGAAACTCAGTCAGTTACTATGGCAACTTACTCTGTGAACCAAACCTGGTCGCGAGCAGGTTTTATTCAGGAAACCCAGAGTTTCCTTCGTCACTTCCTTAAAGTGAACAGTGTTTAAACACCTCGTTTAATCTTTCAGTACATTCATAGATTTTACCTGTTTCCTTCGCGCAGAGACCAAAATGTCCGTTTCTAGAGGATCCTGTAGATGAGGAAGATGTATTAATTCGTATTAATTCATTGAATTTACGCCGCAAGAGGATTTTAACGCCATGAGTTAATTTTCTGTCATATCGCCGTGCATATTTATTTGAGCGGTACCGTTTTTATCAAGACTCCATACATACATTAATAATCGTATTCACCCATACGTCAAACACATCACCCATCGTGGCCGTGCTTTTACATCCGAACAGATTCTTTGTGTTGCGTTACGTTTTTTTTTGCAAACAGTAGTTTTCATTATAACATTGGAGACGCTGAGCACATTAGTGAAGCCACTGTTTGTAGAAAAGTTTGACCTCAAGCGCTTTCCTTGACACAAACTCCTTAAAGCCATTAAAGAGGAGTTTCACAGTATTGCAGGTATGTGGTAATTAATTTGTTTCATTGAGGCTAATCTGAAAAATGATCAGTTTATAATATCTTGCTGTGATCTAAAATAAACTGATAAATGTGCAGGTGCACTGACTACTCTTTCTAATGGTCACTGTAACTGACATTACATTGTTTACATCACCAAGATCATATGTGATGCTGCACATAAACGTGAACTTATGAATATATCGTGAGTCAACCCTAAGTAACAGGCTGCACTGTGGTAAGTACATGTATGTCCTATACACTTATTTCAATGCATGCACTACACACTCACAGGAACACTTCTATGCAGCACTAAAGTAATGTGAACTTATAGGAGAGATTGAAGGCTTTCTGCTGGAGATAGGGGTCAATGCCAGCCCACACTAATGACCGAGCGGCTTTGTACGTTATCACGCCATTCAATGGTCATTATCAGTGGTTATCAGCCCATACGTATGAGCCGGTAGGTGCCCATCTACCTGCTGGCAGCGGTGAATAGGTGCAGTAGGTCGTCGTCATAGATCCATAAGGTTGATCACGGCTCGGATGATTTAACCTGCAGAGTCAGTAGGGGCGCTGTTGAGCGGTTGTTGTTCAGACGGGAGGATCGAAGTTTTTGATTTTGATTTATTAGCGAGCATAACTTAGCAAGTAGCTAGCGGTATTTTGTTAGCTAACTGTAACCTGAACCCCCCACCTGTTATCCAGACCTAACCCTAACCACAATAACCTCTAAAGCTGCTTAACATAGCAACTTAGCTAGCTGCTAGCTGTTAGCGAGTAGGGAGAGCGGGCACCTACTGGCCCATACAAATGCGCTGATAAGTTCTGATCAGCCCATGCGTTATGGGTGATTACATCCGAAGCGGGTGACTGACCCCTCACCCAGAACCTGAAGCAGGCTCCCAGCAGCGCTTTAATGTGGCCCCGCAGAACAAGAGCCTGGGTGGAAATGACCATAGGCCTATTTTGCAAATGCACTTGTATCCTGGGGAGTGACTGGTTGTGATGAACTCCCTCCAGGAATTCCTTCAGCCCCTGCTTTCCAGTGTTCAGGCTGAGGCCCTTCTCCTCTGCATGCGTCAGAGGTGGAGGTGCAGGTCCTCCACCAGTTGTTCTAGCCTCTGCCTACTTTCTGTTGGCTGAGTAGAAGTCAAATGTTTAACTGTGTGAAAACATTACGGCGAATTATGTTTGAATTATGTTTTTATATTTCATTTTTAGCCACGTTCTTTTATGCCTGCAGGATTGCGCCTACATAAAAACTGAAATTAAACGTAATATTATTACGTGTTTTGGGGAACTTTTAAAAACCTATTTAGATTAATGTAATAATTGCTCTCCATAAAACGTATTGGATTATTGAATTATCATTACTTTACAAATCCCACATCAACCACAAAAGGAATTTTAAAAATGCATAGACATAACATTGCACTTTTAATTCATACAAACATCGGTATTTATGCAATTACTGAAGTAACTCCTTAGATGAGTGAACAATTACTTTACAAGTCCTTACTTTACGAGTGAAATATAACAACAATACTAAAATTATTTAGTATTTAGTTACGCTGAACACTGTATGACTAAAATGTAAACTTACGCATTGATTCGAGCAGCTATTTTCTTCCAAGCTAATTCTTTCTCTTTCGCCGCTGCAGCCGTGTTGCTTTTTCTACCGAATATAGACTCGTAGTCGCTATATGCTTGATGTATCATATCCATTTAGGACGTCTTTTGTTGTCCTGTTGCCATGGTGACTCGTAATATCTTCACTCCATTGATCAGGGCTTTGTAACGTCGCGGTGCACGCGCTTAACTCTGAGTCAATTAACTCGGAGTTGCTTAAACCAACTCTTTTCAGCTGTTCTGAAACCGAAAACTCCAGGTTTGTAAACTCAGAGTAAATCAACTCAGAGTTTCGTGTAAACTTAGAGTTTGTTAAACCTCCTTCTTGAAACGGGCCTTTCAGCTGATGAGTTAAACAGCTGTCAGATGTTGGGGAGGGGAGGGGTGGCCTTCAATCAAACTGACACGTTACCTGATGCTGTCTGATTAAATGCAACAAGCCGGAAATAAGAACGTGGCGCCTTCAAAATAAAGTAAAGCTCGCAACTAGTGTTTGAGAGTTTTTATTTCGTCAGCTTCTAGCTGCATTTAAGCAATTGAGCTGCTTTTACTTTTATTTTGTGTCACCCGATGTGGGTTTTAACTCATCTTTTTTATGACACCACCGCTCCTTGTATCGCGTCTGTCACCTTGAATCTGAATGAACGGGAGATATTGCGCCACGTTGTTTTATTGTGAAGGCCTTGCCCGGATATCGTATGCTTTAGTTCGGCAACTCGACTCGTGCCCATGCAGCGAAGCAGCGAAGCAGCGCGAGCCGCTCAGCTGTTCGAATCTTTCCGTCTTAATAGTAAAGTTTTTGGAGGGAGTTTTATTGCCTTGTTCGCTTTTGCTGGGTTTGGACCGGGGATCGGGTCCTGGAGGAATGTGAGCATCGCTGACTGACTCTGTCTGTGACTTATACCGGACAGAGCCCAGGGTTAGAATGCCGGGGCTTGGGGTTCTGGTTGTGCTGAGCCTCAGTCTGAACCTCCACACGTGCCTGGGCTTTCCCAGCCAGCTGGTGAACCTGGATAAGGAGCTGGGCGGCGGCGGGAACTCGAGCCAAGGGGCGCACGGATGCGGGATGTGCGAGCCCGACCTGTGTCCGGAGACGCGCGGCTGTCGGGCCGGCCTGGTGCCGGACGCCTGCGGCTGCTGTATGGAGTGCGGAAACGTGGAGGGTCAAGCGTGCGACCCGGGGAACCGCAGCGTCTACTACGGGCTGTGCGGAACCGGGCTGCGGTGTCAGGCGGACCCGCGACCAGCTGGAGGAGGAGAGGATGAAGAAGAAGAGGAGGTGTGTGTGTGCGACGAGCAGGAGGCAGTGTGTGGGTCGGACGGAACCACTTACATGAACATGTGTCAGTTCAGAGAGGCTGCGTTCTCCAAAGCCCAGCTCCGAACCAGAGGGAGGGGGCCGTGCACGGCAGGTAGGCCTCACCCGAACTGTAGAACCATAGCAACAGACTACTGGTACAACTGAGCACTGTAAAACCTCAAAAGTATTTAGCCACTGTACGTCAGAATAAAATGACAGAGCAGCAGATGCTTTGGTCCAGGTTATGGTACCAGATGGTTCTGTTCACTGCAGACCTGTGGTTCGATTCAGGGTCGGATGGTTCTGAGCGGTTGCATCCCGCATCTCTGTCATATTTAGCGTGTGTGTGTGTGTGTGTGTGTGTGTGTGTGTGTGTGTGATCACATAGTGACCTCACCAGAGCCGGACCTGGACTTCTCCACATGTTAATGTCCTGTGTCTGCATCAGTCCCTGTCATTAAGGTTCCTCCTCAAAGCCAGATGAACGGAACTGGCAGCAGGCTGGTGTTCCTCTGTGAGGTCTTCGCGTTCCCCATGGCTCTGGTGGAGTGGAGGAAGGTGGGTCGTGACGTCATCCTGCCCGGAGATGACCCCCACATCTCAGTCCAGGTACGGTGGGTGGACCAGAACCGATTAGCAGCTGGTGGCCCATCATGCATGTCTGAGATCTCTGAGTCTGTCTTCAGTCCCGGGGCGGTCCGCTGAGGTTCGAGCTGTCCAGCTGGCTGCAGATCGAGGGAGCGGTGCTGGAGGACGCCGGGACTTATCGCTGCATAGCCAGGAACACTGTGGGTTTCGTCTCTGCCTCCGCTGTGCTGGGTGTACTGGGAGCAGGTAAGTTCTGGTCACAGAACCAGAACTTTAACCACCAGTTGTTATAAAATCAGCAAATTCATTCTCATATAGATGACGTGTGTGTGTGTGTGTGTGTGTGTGTGTGTGTGTGTGTGTGTGTGTGTGTGTGTGTGTGTGTGTGTGTGTGTGTGTGTGTGTGTGTGTGCCAGAGGACTTGTCATCCTTCCTTGCCAATAGGGATCCAGAGCGGAAGCTGTCAGACTACAACCAGAACTTCTACTGAACAATCACCCTGTGATGCCTTGGACCCGTGGACGCACACACAGGGTCTGGTGAACCTGTAGGTGTAAAAATAAACAGGCAATCAGCCACAGCCTCCTCTGTGTCCGCATCTGTTTAATGAACCAAAACTAACCAACACCAGAACACACAGACTAACATGAGGCTCTGCAGTCAAGCCAACCAGACCTACTGTAAGTCAAGGAAAAAAAAAATCAGAGTCCCACAGATATCGGATCAGGAATGATATTGGGTCTGTTCTGGAATGAGTCCAGTGTGTGACTTGTCTGTCAGGAGATCAGAGTCGGTGCTGCTCAGACAGCAGGATGTATTGAAAATCATACCACAGGAAGGAATGGATCCTTTCTGAACCAGCATGTGGTGAACACATGAAGCATCAGAACACAGAGCCTCTTCTGTGTGCTGCTGTGACTGGATTTGGGCTAGATCACGATTCAAAGCACTGAAGCAATTTGAGATTATTCAGCCACATTTCCACACCTTCACACACTGAACTTTAATCTTTTGACAACAATTAAGAGAGGATAGAAACCATACAAATGTTTATTTAAACAGGCTTTATAAGCATGAATATTGCAAGGCAAATAGATCTTGATTTGGCAGAAAAAGACATCAGCGCAAAGAGTGTCTGCTGAGGTACCTTTGAGGTGGGCCTCTGCTTTACTTGATGTCATTCTGTCATAACAATATGCGCATAAAGCAAGAGACGAGAGAGCTCTATGAGCTCATATGTAGTCCATCAGATTCTTCAGTAACGTGGCCATATGTGTATTCACTGTGCTGGCCTTTTCCTGGACGATCATACACGTCTTCCTGGAGACAGCCTTTTCACTACAAAAATTACATACATAATATTAATGTGCAAAAAATGGTCTGTGATTCAGATTCTATATAATCTATATAATAAATAAATAAAATGAAATACATCTATAATTGTGAAATGAAATGAAAGGGGTCTGAATAGGCGCAGGCCCGTTGTTCTCAGTGCTTTTTCGGTTTCAGAACAGCTGAGAAGAGTTGGTTTAAGCAACTCCGAATAGATTGACTCCAAGTTAAGCGCATGCACCGCGACTATAAAAAGCCCTGAAGATACTATGAGTCACCATGGTAACAGGACAACAAACGAGGTCCGGAAATGGATATGATACCTCAAGCATTTAGCGACTAAAAGCCTATATTCCGTAGAAAAAGCAACACAGCTGCAGCAACAAAAGAGAAAGAATTAGCTTGGAAGAAAATAGCTGCTCGAGTCAATGCGTAAGTTTACATTTTTTATCATACAGTGTTTGGTGTAAATAATTACTAAATAATGTTAGTATTGTTGTTATATTTCACTTGTAAAGTGTCCAAACTCAGAGTTTCAAAACCTCCTTTTTGAAACGGACCCCTGTAAAGTTAACAACTTGAACCTACTATGTGCACTCATGCACACTCTCTGAACTGTGAGACTGGCTATTAGCAAGTCGGCGTCATCTGGCAAAGTCCTCTCTCTGCTTCAGTGTCTGTCCCGCAACTCAACACTAATTATGTGTCAAAGAGATGGGAATTTTGGTTCTTTTAACTGAATTGGATCTTTAACTTTCAATCAGTAAAGTGAACCAATCGTTTTGATTCATTCGTTCATTTCGTTCATTCACAGCAGGTGGTGCTGTGGGCGTCACCTGCTGTGAATCACGGCTCTCAAACACTACTATACTAAAGACAACATGGTTTGCTTCAACGGACAAATTATAATCACAAAATGCCACAAGCAATTGAAACCATGTGAAAACCTAGCGAATACACACCACATTAACGTGACTTATGTCCTGCATCTTTTCTGCCATTGTTGTCTAACAGTACGACAGTCGCTTGTTAGCGGTCACATGGTAAAAGAACAAACGAACGAATGATCCTTAAAGATCCATATGAACGAATCAGGAATGAACTGGAGCGCTTGCTGCTCGCTACAGAGCCTGCGCGGCTCGGCTGTCATTCACAAAAGAACAACTCATTGAGTAAGGACGCTCAGTTGAGTAAGTCCTGAACGAATCATTTCTGTTTCCTGTCCTGCTGACTGAGTCTAAGCAGCTGCTGCCATGTGGCGAGAGAAGGTACTGCATGGAACTAAACGAGTCATTCACTGAGAGGACTCATTCCTCCCAAGTCATATAAAAGATTAGTTCATATTATAGTTCATATATATATAACACTCTATTCTCACCCTCTGCGGGTGGTCTCATCCGTTTATCCAAGCTCGGGTCCTCTACCAGAGGCCAGGAAGCTTGAGGGTTCTGCGCAGTATCCTTGCTGTTCCTAGGACTGCACTTTTCTGGACTGAGATGTCAGATATTTTTCCAGGGATCTGTTGTTGCCACTCCTCCAATTTGGGGGTCACTGCCCCCAGTGCTCCGATCACCACAGGCACCACTGTGGCCTTCACCTTCCAAGCCTTCTCCAGTTCTTCTCTGAGCCCTTGGTATTTCTCTAGTTTCTCATGTTCCTTTTTCCTGATGTTGCCATCGCTTGGTATTGCCACATCCACCACTACGGCTTTCCTCTGCTCTTTATCCACCACCACAATGTCTGGTTGGTTCGCCATTACCATTCTGTCAGTCTGGATCTGGAAGTCCAACAGGATCTTGGCTGGCTCGTTCTCTACCACCTTGGGAGGTTTTTTTCCACTTTGACCTCGGGGTTTCCAGTCCATACTCCGCGCAGATGTTCCTGTATACTATGCCAGCCACTTGGTTATGGCGTTCCATGTATGCTTTCCCTGCCAGCATCTTACACCCTGCAGTTATGTGCTGGACTGTCTCAGGGTGTCAGGGCGGTGTAGATGACGGACCCACATGCACAGCACAGCGTTTAGGATGTTAAGAGGACAGTTTAGGTGGTTGTCTAGGTGGTGTCCTGCAAACGATGTGGGCTTTGTGGCTAATTGGAGCACTTTTTGGGGAAAACCTGGGCTGATTAGAAGAGACGGCGTCCATCCCACGTTGAACGGAGCCTCTCTGCTCTTTAGTAACATGGCCATGTTGCTTAGTCCCCCCACTGCTTGACAACTCAGAGTGGAGCCCAGGACGCAGAGTCGCAGTCTTACTTATCGCATCTTAGTCTTAGTCTTAGTTATCACATAGAGACTGTGTCTGCTTCTCGACCACCTAAACTATACAAGTCACACACAAATCAAAGAGGAGTGAATTACCAGAATTTAATAAACATCAAAACAGTTCCTCTTACAGAACAAAGTAACAGTAAGTTAATAAAGTGTGGTTTATTAAATATCAGATCTCTCTCATCTAAATCCTTTTTAATTAATGACTTGATAAGTGACCATCACATAGATCTGTTCTGTCTCACTGAAACCTGGCTGCAGCAGGATAAATGTGTTAGTTTAAATGAGTCGACTCCAATGAGTCACATCAACTATCATGTTCCAAGATGTACAGGTAGAGGTGGAGGAGTAGCAGCAGTTTATAAATCAGATTTATTAATTACTCCTAAACCTAAACATAGTTATAACTCATTTGAGAGCCTCACTCTGAGCCTTTCTCACCCAGACTCTAAAACTCAGAAACCAGTTGTGTTTTGTATTGTTTACCGTCCTCCTGCTCCATATTCAGAGTTCTTAGCTGAATTCTCTGAATTCTTATCTGACTTAGTTCTTAGCACAGATAAAGTCATTGTAGTGGGAGACTTTAACATTCATGTAGATGTTGACAGCAACTGTCTCAGCACTGCTTTTAACTCCTTAATAGACACTATTGGTTTTACACAGCAGGTAAATGAACCCACTCATCGTTTTAACCACACCCTAGATCTTGTCCTGACATATGGGGTTGAAATTGATAATTTAATAGTTCTTCCCCAAAACCCTCTGTTATCTGACCATTTCTTATTAACTTTTGAATTTAGCACAACTGACCCTACAATAGCTGGAAAGAAATGTTACTATAGCAGATGTTTATCTGACAACGCTGTTGCCAGATTCAAGCAGATGATTCCATCATCTTTTGCCTCAATGTCTTGTAGATACACAGAGAACAGTCACCTTAATCCTTATGAACAGGTTGACTGTCTTGTAGATGATGCTGCAGCTTCTCTACGTACAATGTTAGACACAGTGGCTCCTCTGAAGAAGAAGACAGTAAATCAGAGGAGGTTAGCTCCGTGGTATAACTCAGACATCCGCAGCCTAAAGCAAAGCACTAGACAACTAGAAAGACAGTGGCGTTCCAACAAAATAAATGTAAACTGCATTGCATGGAAGGACAGTCTAATGAAATATAAAAAAGCACTTTGTGCTGCTAGAAAAACATATTATTCCTCCCTAATTGAGGAAAACAAAAACAACCCCAGGTTTCTTTTCAGCACTGTAGCCAGGCTGACAAAGAGTCATAGCTGTATTGAGTCTACTATCCCCTTAAATCTCAGCAGCAATGACTTTATGAACTACTTTACTAATAAAATTATCATCATTAGAAAAAACATTCAGCAGCGACTTCTTCCAAATGACAGAAAGCACTGTCTAGATCCATCAACTTTAAATATACCAAATCCTCTGTCTTACCTGGACAGCTTCCTCCCCATAACTCATATGGAGTTAACCTCAATAATTAACTCTTCCAAGTCGTCCACTTGTCTTTTAGATCCAATCCCAACCAGATTACTCAAAGAAGTTCTACCTTTAATCAGCTCATCCATATTAAATCAAATCAACCAATCTTTACAACTAGGCTATGTACCACAGGCTTTTAAGGTGGCTGTGGTCAAACCTCTATTGAAAAAAACAACCCTTGACCCTGGACAACTAGCCAACTATAGGCCCATTTCAAATTTACCCTTTATTTCCAAGATTCTGGAAAAAATCGTGGCTAAACAATTATCTGACCACCTTAGTGGGAATAACCTGTATGAAGATTTTCAGTCAGGATTTAGAAAACATCATAGCACAGAAACAGCTCTGGTTAGAGTCACTAATGATCTTCTATTAGCTTCGGACAATGGTCTAGTTTCTGTCCTTGTCCTGTTAGATCTTAGTGCTGCATTTGATACAATTGATCATAACATTCTATTACAGACACTAGAACATAGAATCGGGATTAATGGAACAGCATTGGGATGGTTTAAATCCTATTTGTTGAACAGATTCCAGTTTGTTCATGTTAATGATAAATTCTCCACACGCACAAGGATTAGCTATGGAGTTCCACAGGGTTCTGTGCTGGGTCCAATTCTGTTTAGCCTATACATGTCTCCTCTAGGTGAGATTATTAGAAAGCATTCTATTAATTTTCATTTTTACGCAGATGATACTCAGCTATATATGTCCTTGGAACCAAATAAAACAAATCAACTAGTCAAAATTCAGGGTTGTTTAAAAGACATCAAATCCTGGATGTCCCAAAACTTCCTTCAACTAAACTCAGATAAAACCGAGATTCTTATTGTTGGGCCTAAAAATCTGGGAGAGACACTATTGAGTCAGATAGCCACCCTGGATGGCATAACATTAGCTTCAGATTCTACTGTGAGGAACCTTGGTGTCATGTTTGACCAGGATCTCTCTTTTACATCATACATTAAACAAATCTCCAGAACCGCCTACTTCCACCTTAGAAATATAGTTAAAATCAGAAGCATCCTCTCTCAGAGCGATGCAGAGAAACTGATCCATGCATTTGTTACCTCTAGGCTGGACTACTGTAACTCCTTACTCATAGGATGTCCTAACAGCTCCTTAAAAAGCCTACAGCTCATTCAAAATGCTGCAGCCAGAGTTCTGACAGGACTTAGAAAGAGAGATCACATTTCTCCTACATTAGCTTCTCTGCACTGGCTGCCTGTAAAATGTAGGATAGAATTTAAAATTCTCCTACTCACATACAAAGTACTCAATGATAAAGCTCCTTCTTATCTTAAAGACCTTATAGTTCCTTATGCTCCCAGCAGAACACTTCGTTCTCAGAGCGCTGGGCTACTTGTGGTTCCTAGAGTGTTTAAATGTAGAACAGGGGGCAGAGCTTTTAGCTACCAAGCTCCTCTCCTCTGAAACCAGCTCCCTCTTCAGGTTCGAGAAGCTGACACACTCTCCACCTTTAAGATTAGGCTTAAAACCTTCCTTTTTGATAAAGCTTATAGTTAGAGATGGTTCAGGTCACTGGCAATTATTGTTTGTCACAGGAACAATCTCTTAGTTAAGCTGCAATAGACATAGACTGCTGGGGGACTTAATTTATACACTGAGCTCCTCTGTTTCCTTCTACCTCCTCTGTCCCATAACCTCCCATCATTGTCCCATGTTTAACTAACCTTGTCTCTCTCTGTCCAGTAGTTATGCTCCCCCCCCCCCCCCCCCCCCCCCAACACCCCCCCCCCCCCCACCCCCCACCCCCGCTCTTTCCTCTCTGTCCTCACCTACAGGTATCATTGGACTCAAAGTTTGGTGTCTGTGATGGGCAGCTGCGGATCAAACCATCCTGCCTGCATCCAGTCCCTGGTCCTACCATCCTGCCTGTGCTCTGTTGTTGCTTGTTGTTGCTTGTTGCTGTTGCTGTGCTTTTCTATCTCTCTATCCTCTCACCCCAACCGGTCGAGGCAGATGGCCGCCCACATCCAGTCTGGTTCTGCTGGAGGTTTCTTCCTCGTTAGAGAGGGAGTTTTTCCTCTCCACTGTTGCTGTCAAATTAAATGCTTGCTGTATGTGGGATTTGTTGGATTTAGTTGTGTGAGGTTTTAAACCAAGAGCTGGGTTACAGTACCAAATCGTCGGGCGTCAGATCGTGGTCAGGCAGGCAAGGTCGGTAACATGCGGCGGTAGATAACCAAGGCAGACAAGGCAGACAGGGACAAGGCAGGCTCAGAATCCGAGGTCTAAACGGGAGGCACGATACACGGCAATACACGACAAGGAACGCTGGAAAGTGGTGATCTCACGCAACAATCTGGCAGGTAACAGGTGTGAGAGGTGGACCTTAAATACAGAGCAGGCTAATGGCAGATGAGATGCAGGTGTGGGTAATGAAGACCGGTACAAAACAGGAAACAGCTGAGCAAACCGGGAACAGAACTGAGAAACAGGAAATACTACAAAATAAGACAGGAAATAACTAGAAACAAAACCCAGATCGTGACAGTACCCCTCCCCCCAGGGCGTCTACCACAGCGCCCACGGAGCCCCCCCCCCCCCCCAACCCAGGGCGGGCGGAGGGCGGCCTCAGGAGGAGGGACCGAATCCCACCCCCCCAAGGCAGACAAGCAGGGTGGGCGGAGGAAGGACAGGAGGAGGGTCAAATCAGAGTCCACCGAACCGAAACGGAAAGTCCATGACCGGGAAAACACAGAGTCCAGGGATTCCCTCACGAGGGTGGTGGCAGGAGAGTCCACCACGACGGCTGGTGGGGTCCGGGAGGGCAGAGCCGAGCCCAGCACCCCCCCCCCCCGACGGAGATGCTCTGGGGATCCCAGGGTTGCGGCGGACGACGACGGCAGAGGCCGCGCCATCGTCGCGGCAGGAGGGGACGTTCCCCAGGCGAGCGGCCATGACGGCGCCGCAGGAAGCAGCGCCACCCAAACGGCAAGAGGCACCGAGGCGAGACTCCCCGTGGAACCAGCGACAAAGACGGACGTGGAGCCGATGCAGGTGCGGCCGGAGCCGAGCCGCCAGGAACCGATGCAGGTGCGGCCGGAGTCGAGCCGCCAGGAACCGATGCAGGTGCGGCCGGAGCCGAGCCGCCAGGAACCGCAGCGGGAGCTGCGACAGGAACAACCTCCTCCTGGAGGTCAGCAGGGGCTGCGGCAGGAAAACCCCCCTCCTGGAGGTCCGCAGGAACCGCAGCGGAAACTGCGGCAGGAACAACCGCCTCCTGGAAGTCAGCAGGAACCGCAGCGGAAGCTGCAACAGGAACACCCCCCTTCTGGAGGTCAGCAGGAACCGCAGCGAGAGTTGCAACAGGCGCGACCTCCTCCTGGAGGCCCGCAGGAGCTGCAGCAGGCGCGACCTCCTCCTGGAGGTCGCCGGGGACCGCGGTGGCAACTCCAGCTGGCGCGACCTCCTCCTGGAGGTCGCTGGGAACCGCGGCGGCAACTCCAGCTGGCGCGACCTCCTCCTGGAGGTCGGCGGGAACCGTGGCGGCAACTCCAGCTGGCGCGACCTCCTCCTGGAGGTCGGCGGGAACCGCGGCGGCAACTCCAGCTGGCGCGACCTCCTCCTGGAGGTCGGCGGGGACCGCGGCGGCAACTCCAAGACGGACAGGAACGGGGGCTAGAACGACCTCTACTTGGCCGACAGGAACAGGGACTGGAACGGCCGCTACCGGGTCGACAGGAACAGGGACTGGAACGGCCGCTACCAGGCCGACAGGAACAGGAACGGCATCTACATGGCCGACAGGAACAGGAACGGCATCTACATGGCCGACAGGAACAGGAACGGCATCTACATGGCCGACAGGAACAGGAACGGCATCTACATGGCCGACAGGAACAGGAACGACCGCTACAGGGCCGACGGGAACGGGAACGGGAACGGCCGCTACATGGCCGAAAGGAACGGGAACTGGAACAGCCTCGACATGGCTGATAGAGACAGGAACGGCCTCGACATGGCTGTTGGGGATATGCGAGGAGCACAAATTATAATAATTGGATTTATAGCTCCTGATTGGAGATACCAATTATATTTATAATTTAGATTCACAAATCTTGGTTATTAGCTTAAATATATATAACTATATGACGAATGTCTATAGTTTGGTAAGTGAAGCACTTACTATTATTGATTTAATAATTATTAATTGAATTAATAATTACTTAGTTTACGGGGCACCACCCTGTTTCCAGGGACCAATAACCAATTTGGAATAGCCAATACAGTCTCATTTGTATTTCACTAGTGCTACAAAACCATGTACAAATAATCACAAACAACGACCAATTAAATTATGAACGCTTTATTAAACAGTTAATATTAACTCTAGTGTCAACACTATCTTGAATAACTCAGCAAATCACAACTTAATCTTATGGTGTGTTCGTCTAGCGTTCTGTATGTGTATGCGCGTTACCTGAGATAAGAGGGGTGTGTGTGTGTATGTGTGTGTGTGTGTGTGTGTGTGTGTGTGTGTGAGAGAGAGAGAGAGAGAGAGAGAGAGAGAGAGAGAGAAAGAGAGAAAGAGAGAAGAGGAGGAGGAGGAGGGCGCCCCCCTTTAAGGGCGTGGTGAGGTGGCACAGCTGTGCGCGTGTGCCGGTGAGCCCTTTGAATGGAGCGCGCGTGTCTGGCGCTCACAGGGAACGAAGCGTGTAAAGGAGTGTGAAGTGGCACTAGCGTGGATAAGGCTTGTGGTCACACAAACACGTGGGGCTATATCCTGCGATATAGTCACGTGATCGCGGAAGCGTGCAGTGGTTGAAACGTGCGCTTGGCGTGGTCGCAGAAGAGACAGAGCACCGCAACAGTAACACAATAAAGCACTTAAGCTAGCGAAATCACAGATTACAACACTTAAATATGCACCTCTTAGATTCACGTAGACCTGTAACAGCGTTACAGTCACGTGATCGCGGAAATACACAGCGGTCAGATCGTGTGTGCAGGAAAAGAGACAACACAACAATAAAACAATTACTGATACCCTAAGAGTTCTACTCTGCTCAGACTTAAGAATGCCTCTGCCTTACTGCTCAATCCTGGTGAGAAGCTCCGGCGTTGCGTGTGTGCGTGCTTGCGCTGTTGCGGTCCGGTCCGGTCCAGGTGTGCGTCGCGGTGATCGCGTCGTGATCAGCTGATGCGGCGGCGAGTGAGGCGGTTACGCTGGCGGTTTCCTGCCGTGTGGCTGGAAGTAGATGGGTGATCAGGCCCGTTCTCTGTGACGACGTCCCCGTTAGTTCAGCTGCGGTGGAGGCTTCAGGCGTGCCGGTGCAGAGGGAGCTCCAGGTGGGGCAGTGAGCGGGTCGAAGAGAACAAAGGGGAAACGGGACAGGGTCGGAAAGAACAAGGGAAGGAGAGATCGAAGAGAACAAGGGACGAGTCTTGGGTCACGGCGACTTTTATAACCGTGTTTTTGGTCACGCCCGTCCTATTGTTTGGTCCAATCAGGGTGGCTGACGTCCAAGTTCTTCCTGCTGACGTCCAAGTTTCTCCGCCGACTGTCGCTTGTATCCACGGGGGTTCGGTCTTCACAGCGGGGAGCCAGGTATGGTTCCCCATCCTGGCGCCTGGTTTTGGCGCTGAGATTTGAAATCTCTTTGTTCTCACTCACTACTATCAGGATGAGGGCTTTACATGCAGGCCGCAGAATTTCCTTTGTCTGAAGAGAATGCATGTGGGTCCTTGATACTGATTCTGTCAATAACCGTTTCTACACATGAGGTCCCCCAACATGGCCGACAGAGACAAGAACGGCCCCGACATGGCCGACAGGGACAGGAACGGCCTCAACACAGCCGACAGGGACAGGAACGGCCTCAACATGGCCGACAGGGACAGGAACGGCCTCGACTTGGCCGACAGGGACTAGAACGGCGTCCTCTCCGGAGCCGGCATGACTACTTGCAGCTGCCGAGCTCGACGGAGTAGACGTCGGGCCTGATTGGGTGTGACTAACACTCGTCAAACGGATGGCCTGAACGTGACTTGACTGGACTGGAACCTGGACTAGACTCGACTGGACTGGAACCTGGACTGGGCTCGACTGGACTGGAACCTGGACTGGGCTCGACTGGACTGGAACCTGGACTAGACTTGACTGGACTGGAACCTGGACTGGGCTCGACTGGACTGGGGCTAGAGCCCGAATGGAGCTCGACTGGACTGGGGCTAGAGCCCGAACGGAGCTTGACTGGACTGGGGCTGGACGCCGAGCAGAGCCCGGCCGAACTGAGACCTGAGCAGAACACGGCAGGGCTGAGACCTGAGCAACACACGGCCGGGCTGAGACCTGAGCAACACACGGCCGGGCTGGAGACTGAACAGAACACGGCTGGGCTGGAGACTGAACAGGACACGGCCGGGCTGGAGACTGAACAGGACACGGCTGGGCTGGAGACTGAACAGAACACGGCTGGGCTGGAGACTGAACAGAACACGGCTGGGCTGGAGACTGAACGTGGCTTGACTGACCTGACTGAGATGCAGGATCTGGTGTGGCTGCTGACCGCAGGCCTGGGAGTTGCAGGGCCTCGCGCAGGGCAGGTTCCCTCAGGACGAGAGCGGCTGCCTCCCCAAAAGATTGTTCCCTCGTGCCCTGGTCTGCTGCCGAATCGGCGGTGTTCATGAGGTGGGCGAAGAGGAACGTAACCGGAGGAGAACAGTTGAGGTGGATCTGCCATGCGACGCCATCTGGGATGCCTGCTATAGACGGAACACAGTCAGTAGAGGAACCACGGGAGTCCCCTGCCGGAGAAGGGAGCTGCTCGGTCACCACGACCGAGGTCTCTGGGCCCATGGCTCTGGAACCGCGCCCTCGCCGACGTCGTCCAGAGCACCTGCGGTTGACTGTCGTCCGAGGCGCTGAGAGCGGCGGGGGCTGGGTCTCTGTAACTGGGTCCGAGTGGCGAACCGAGGCGGCGGCGTTTGGAGCTTGGGTGGAAACCGCCGGCGCGGCGACGGGAACAGGAACCGCCGGCGTGGCGACGGGAACAGGAACCGCCGGAGCGGCGGCGGGAACAGGAACCGCCGGAGCGGCGGCGGAGACGCGGCCAGACGATACGCGCAGCGTGCGTGTCAAGTCCCTCCGCGTTAGACGGAGTCCATCGAAATATGCTTGCACTCCGGGGTACTCACGCCACCAGTACTCGTCCTCCAGTATCTCAATGGCCAGTTTTACCACGGAGAGCCGAACCTGGAGGCTGGGTGCTTCCGCATATTTCCTGGCCAAGCCCTGGAGATCGCCACGGATGTCCTCCGGCAAACTTGGGCAAACGAAATCCATTGCTCCGGTGAGCGACTTGTACTCGGAGCCGAGCAGAGAGAAAAAAAAGGAAAAACAGCGGCGACTGACCGGGGTGAAGGCTGGGCGCTGGCTGGGTCCAAGTATGGCCAGATTGTTCTTTCAGGTGACGGACCCACATGCACAGCACAGCACAGCGTTTAGGATGTTAAGAGGACAGTTTATTCCAGAACGCAGAATCCAATCCAGGCAGAGTCATACACAGTAGATCAAACGGGCTAAACAGGATCAGGCAGAGACGGCGTCAGGGACAGGCAAAGTCATACACAAGAGCTGGGTTACAGTACCAAATCGTCGGGCGTCAGATCGTGGTCAGGCAGGCAAGGTCGGTAACATGCGGCGGTAGATAACTAAGGCAGACAAGGCAGACAGGGACAAGGCAGGCTCAGAATCCGAGGTCTAAATGGGAGGCACGATACACGGCAATACACGACAAGGAACGCTGGAAAGTGGTGATCTCACGCAACAATCTGGCAGGTAACAGGTGTGAGAGGTGGACCTTAAATACAGAGCAGGCTAATGGCAGATGAGATGCAGGTGTGGGTAATGAAGACCGGTACAAAACAGGAAACAGCTGAGCGAACCGGGAACAGAACTGAGAAACAGGAAATACTACAAAATAAAACAGGAAATAACTAGAAACAAAACCCAGATCGTGACACAGGGGCCTCTTTGCACAGTCTACACCTTGGGTCTTGTCTGGTGCGGTAGATCTGGGCCTCTATGGCTCTGGTGCTCAGGGCCTGCTCCTGTGCAGCCAGGATGAGTGCCTCTGTGCTGTCCTTCAGCCCAGCCCTTTCAAGCCATTGGTAGGATTTGTTGAGATCAGCCACTTCAGTTATGTTCCGGTGGTACATCCCGTGCAAGGGCTTGTCCTCCCATGATGGTCCCTCTTCCAGCATCTCATCCTCTGTTCTCCACTGCCTGAGACATTCACTCAGCACGTCATCTGTCGGGGCCTTATCCTTGATGTACTTATGGATCTTGCATGTTTCATCCCGGATAGTGGCTCTCACGCTCACTAGTCCTCGGCCTCCTTCCTTGCGGCTAGCGTACAGTCTCAGAGTGCTGGATTTGGGGTGGAACCCTCCATGCATGGTGAGGAGCTTTCGTGTCTTAACATCTGTGGTCTGTATCTCTTCCTTTGGCCACCTTATTATTCCTGCAGGGTATCTGATCACTGGCAGGGCGTAGCTGTTTATTGCCCGGGATTTGTTCTTGCCATTGAGCTGGCTTCTTAGGACTTGCCTTACTCGTTGGAGGTATTTGGCTGTTGCCGCATTCCTTGTTGCCTGTTCAAGGTTGCCGTTTGCCTGTGGTATTCCAAGGTACTTGTAACTGTTCTCAATGTCTGCTATTGTTCCTTCTGGGAGTAAGACCCCTTCTGTGTGGATTACCTTGCCTCTCTTTGTCACCATCCTCCCACATTTCTCGAGCCCGAATGACATCCCGATGTCTGAGCTGTAGATCCTGGTGGTGTGGATCAGTGAGTCGATGTCTCGCTCACTCTTGGCGTACAGCTTGATGTCATCCATGTAGAGGAGGTGACTTATAGTGGCCCCGTTCCGGAGTCGATATCCATAGCCAGTCTTGTTTATTATTTGGCTGAGGGGGTTTAGACCTTTGCAGAACAGCAGTGGGGACAGTGCATCTCCTTGGTATATGCCACATTTGATGGATACTTGGGCGAGTGGCATTCCATTGGCTTCAAGGGTGGTTCTCCACAACCTCATCGAGTTTGCAATGAAGGCCCTTAGAGTTCTGTTGATGTTGTACAGCTCCAAGCATTCAGTGATCCATGTGTGTGGCATTGAGTCATAGGCTTTCTTGTAGTCGATCCAGGCTGTGCACAGGTTGGTGTGTCACACTCTGCAGTCTTGGGCGACTGTTCTGTCAACCAGGAGTTGGTGTTTGGCTCCTCTGGTGTCCTTACCAATGCCCTTCTGTGCTTCACTCATGTATTGACCCATGTGCCCACTTATCTTAGCTGCCATGATGCCTGACATGAGCTTCCATGTTGTGGAGAGACAGGTTATTGGCCGGTAGTTGGATGGGACAGTACCCTTTGAGGGATCCTTCATTATCAGGATCATTCGCCCTTCGGTTAGCCATTCAGGGTGAGTCCCATCCCTTAGCAGCTGGTTCATTTGTGCTGCCAGGCGCTCATGGATTGCAGTGAGCTTCTTTAGCCAGTAGGCGTGGATCATGTCAGGGCCAGGTGCTGTCCAGTTTTTCATACCTGAGACTTTTTGTTGGATGTCTGCCACTGTGATAGTCACTGGATTCTGTTCAGGGAGGTTGCCGTGGTCTTCCCTCAGATCCACCAGCCACTGTGAATCACTGTTGTGTGATGCCTCCCTCTCCCATATACCTTTCCAGTACTGTTCAGTTTCCAGCCTTGGTGGGTCTGCTCTGCTGTTTTTACCCTACCATTGAGAGTACACCTTCGCAGGTTGTGTTGCGAACAGCCGGTTTATTCGTCTGGCTTTGTTATCTTTGGTGTATCTCTTTAGGCGGCTGGCCAAGGCTTGTAGCCTTTGCTTGGCAGTTTCGAGTGCTTCAGGTCTGCGTCAGGTGTTGGGGAACCAGAGCACCTTGGCGAGAAGTGGGCTACTGGAACAAGAAAGAAATGGCTGAGATGCGAGAACAAGGCTCTGTTGGAATGCTACTACTCAAGTAACCCTAGTCAGAGGGGCTACATGCAAAGAATGTGCGGTGAATGGGAACGGAGAAACCCACATTCAAGGCTGACGGCGAAGCAACTAGTAGCTCAGTGTTCCAACATCCACAAACGGCAACTGCTATCACAACTTGAGATTGACGAGATACAACACAAATGCTACGGCAAGGGGGAGCCAGGACGCCAGGTCAGAGGGGAGGTTTCACCATCTCCCCAACCGGAAATTGGGTACGAAGCCCCAATAAGCACAGATACGCTGAGCGAGGCAGCAACTGACCTGAAAGATAAGATCATGGCGAGATTGAACAGGCAACCCCGAACCCCACTACAACGGCTAAGTGAAGTACCATCAGAAAGTCTCATGGAAGATGTGAATGCAGCATTGAGAGCGATCCCTACCACAACAATCACAGAAACCAATGAGCTGATATACGCTTCAGCATCAGTGATCCTAGAGGTGCTTGGCTATAAGAGCAACCATGGGAGCCATGAGAAACAATACCCACCATGGAAACGAAGGTTGGAGGCAAAAATCAAGGCAGCTCGGAGGGAAGTGAGCCAAATGACAGAGGCCCAGAGAGGTGCAATGAAAAGACCGATGCCCAAGAGGTACAGCCAGATGCCCATACCTGAAGCACTCGAAACTGCCAAGCAAAGGCTACAAGCCTTGGCCAGCCGCCTAAAGAGATACACCAGAGATAACGAAGCCAGACGAATAAACCGGCTGTTCGCAACACAACCTGCGAAAGTGTACTCTCAATGGCAGGGTAATAACAGCAGAGCAGACCCACCAAGGCTGGAAACTGAACAGTACTGGAAAGGGATATGGGAGAGGGAGGCATCACACAACAGAGATGCACAGTGGCTGGTGGATCTGAGGGAAGACCACAGCAACCTCCCTGAACAGAATCCAGTGACTATCACAGTGGCAGACATCCAACAAAGAGTCTCAGGTATGAAAAACTGGACAGCACCTGGCCCTGACATGATCCACGCCTACTGCTAAAGAAGCTCACTACAATCCATGAGCACCTGGCAGCACAAATGAACCAGCTGCTAAGGGATGGGACTCACCCTGAATGGCTAACCGAAGGGCGAACGATCCTGATAATGAAGGATCCCTCAAAGGGTGCAGTCCCATCCAACTACCGGCCAATAACCTGCCTCTCCACAACATGGAAGCTCATGTCAGGCATCATCGCAGCTAAGATAAGTGGGCACATGAGTCAATACATGAGCGAAGCACAGAAGGGCATTGGTAAGGATACCAGAGGAGCCAAACACCAACTCCTGGTAGACAGAACAGTCGCCCAAGACTGCAGAGTGCGACACACCAACCTGTGCACAGCCTGGATCGACTACAAGAAAGCCTATGACTCAATGCCACACACATGGATCACTGAATGCTTGGAGCTGTACAACATCAACAGAACTCTAAGGGCCTTCATTGCAAACTCGATGAGGTTGTGGAGAACCACCCTGGAAGCCAATGGGAAGCTACTTACCCAAGTATCCATCAAATGTGGCGTATACCAAGTAGATGCACTGTCCCCACTGCTGTTCTGCATAAGTCTGAACCCCCTCAGCCAAATAATAAACAAGACTGGCTATGGATACTGACTCCGGAACGGGGCCACCATAAGTCACCTCCTCTACATGGATGACATCAAGCTGTACGCCAAGAGTGAGCGAGACATCGACTCGCTGATCCACACCACCAGGATCTACAGCTCAGACATCGGGATGTCATTCGGGCTCGAGAAATGTGGGAGGATGGTGACAAAGAGAGGCAAGGTAATCCACACAGAAGGGGTCTCACTCCCAGAAGGAACAATAGCAGACATTGAGAACAGTTACAAGTACCTTGGAATACCACAGGCAAACGGCAACCTTGAACAGGCAACAAGGAATGCGGCAACAGCCAAATACCTCCAACGAGTAAGGCAAGTCCTAAGAAGCCAGCTCAATGGCAAGAACAAATCCCGGGCAATAAACAGCTACGCCCTGCCAGTGATCAGATACCCTGCAGGAATAATAAGGTGGCCAAAGGAAGAGATACAGACCACAGATGTTAAGACACGAAAGCTCCTCACCATGCATGGAGGGTTCCACCCCAAATCCAGCACTCTGAGACTGTACGCTAGCCGCAAGGAAGGAGGCCGAGGACTAGTGAGCGTGAGAGCCACTATCCGGGATGAAACATGCAAGATCCATAAGTACATCAAGGATAAGGCCCCGACAGATGACGTGCTGAGTGAATGTCTCAGGCAGTGGAGAACAGAAGATGAGATGCTGGAAGAGGGACCATCATGGGAGGACAAGCCCTTACAGGGGATGTACCACCGGAACATAACTGAAGTGGCTGATCTCAACAAATCCTACCAATGGCTTGAAAGGGCTGGGCTGAAGGACAACACAGAGGCACTCATCCTGGCCGCACAGGAGCAGGCCCTGAGCACCAGAGCCATAGAGGCCCAGATCTACCACACTAGACAAGACCCAAGGTGTAGACTGTGCAAAGAGGCCCCTGAGACGGTCCAGCACATAACTGCAGGGTGTAAGATGCTGGCAGGGAAAGCATACATGGAACGCCATAACCAAGTGGCTGGCATAGTATACAGGAACATCTGTGCAGAGTATGGACTGGAAACCCCAAGGTCAAAGTGGGAAACACCTCCCAAGGTGGTAGAGAACGAGCGAGCCAAGATCCTGTGGGACTTCCAGATACAGACAGACAGAATGGTAATGGCGAACCAACCAGACATTGTGGTGGTGGACAAATAGCAGAGGAAAGCCATAGTGGTGGATGTGGCAATACCAAGCGATGGCAACATCAGGAAAAAGGAACATGAGAAACTAGAGAAATACCAAGGTCTCAGAGAAGAACTGGAGAAGGCTTGGAAGGTGAAGGCCACAGTGGTGCCTGTGGTGATTGGAGCACTGGGGGCAGTGACCCCCAAACTGGAGGAGTGGCTACAACAGATCCCTGGAATAACATCCGACATCTCAGTCCAGAAAAGTGCAGTCCTAGGAACAGCAAGGATACTGCGCAGAACCCTCAAGCTTCCTGGCCTCTGGTAGAGGACCCGAGCTTGGAAAGTGGATGAGACCACCCGCGTGGGGTGAGAAGGGAGTTTTTTTTTTATATATATATGTATGTCGTTCCTGTGCCAGGTAAACATTTTAGGGAACATATTGCTACTTTTTGCTTTTTACTTTCACTTGTTCTCTAACAGCTAGGGCTGCACGGTTTAACTAGAAAAAGTAATTTCTCAAGAAATTACGTGGGAGAGCTGATCTGCTGCCGCAACGATACCAAACGCTGATTAAGCTGCTGACTTCACAAAGTTGACTACAACAAAATGATAAAACAACAAAACGTTGACGAAGATTAAAACAATGACAGTGATTAAAAAGATCACAATTAAAAAAATGACCAAGGTGAAACGATGAAAAGATTAAAAAGATGACAATCGTTCAAAAGTTGACCGAGGTAAAAAGATGTCAAAGATTAAAAAGTTGACCAAGGAGCAATGTTGACATTAATGAAAAAGCTGACTAGCTTTTTAATTTGAAAGGATTTGAGGAAGTATTTGTAGTTAATTGCCTAACTGTGTAATAGTTTAATAACTAGTCATAATTTACCAGTCAGAACCAAAAATCTTGCCATTTAGGGTAATAAATTACATGGGTGTTTTTATTTTGAAAGGATTTAAAGGTCGTGTGTGACTGATTACTCACAATGCTCATAATTTATCATTTAAAAGCAAAAATAGCCCTATTAAAGCAAAAGATTTAGATTAAGCCCTTTAAAATGAAAGCACCATATTAGGTATGTGTGGTTATTTACTGAACTACAAAATAGTCTCAATAACGAATGGTAATTATTTAGTCAGAACCAGAAACTTAAAGCAAATAAATTGCATTGGTGCTTTTATTTTGAAAGGATTTAGAGGAAATGTGTAGGGGTAATAACGTAACTGTCAGTTAGTCTTTAAATAGTCATAATTAACCATTCAAAAAACAGTGCAGTTAAATCTAACAAATTGCATTGGTGTTTTATTTTGAAAGGACTAAGGGGAAGCATGTGTGGGATTAACTAAACTGTCTTTAGTTATCTTTAATCTTTAAATAGTCATAATTACCCAACCAAAAGCAGAAATATTGCTATTAAAGCTTGGAAGGTGAAGGCCACAGTGGTGCCTGTGGTGATTGGAGCACTGGGGGCAGTGACCCCCAAACTGGAGGAGTGGCTACAACAGATCCCTGGAATAACATCCGACATCTCAGTCCAGAAAAGTGCAGTCCTAGGAACAGCAAGGATACTGCGCAGAACCCTCAAGCTTCCTGGCCTCTGGTAGAGGACCCGAGCTTGGAAAGTGGATGAGACCACCCGCGTGGGGTGAGAAGGGAGTTTTTTTTTTATATATATATGTATGTCGTTCCTGTGCCAGGTAAACATTTTAGGGAACATATTGCTACTTTTTGCTTTTTACTTTCACTTGTTCTCTAACAGCTAGGGCTGCACGGTTTAACTAGAAAAAGTAATTTCTCAAGAAATTACGTGGGAGAGCTGATCTGCTGCCGCAACGATACCAAACGCTGATTAAGCTGCTGACTTCACAAAGTTGACTACAACAAAATGATAAAACAACAAAACGTTGACGAAGATTAAAACAATGACAGTGATTAAAAAGATCACAATTAAAAAAATGACCAAGGTGAAACGATGAAAAGATTAAAAAGATGACAATCGTTCAAAAGTTGACCGAGGTAAAAAGATGTCAAAGATTAAAAAGTTGACCAAGGAGCAATGTTGACATTAATGAAAAAGCTGACTAGCTTTTTAATTTGAAAGGATTTGAGGAAGTATTTGTAGTTAATTGCCTAACTGTGTAATAGTTTAATAACTAGTCATAATTTACCAGTCAGAACCAAAAATCTTGCCATTTAGGGTAATAAATTACATGGGTGTTTTTATTTTGAAAGGATTTAAAGGTCGTGTGTGACTGATTACTCACAATGCTCATAATTTATCATTTAAAAGCAAAAATAGCCCTATTAAAGCAAAAGATTTAGATTAAGCCCTTTAAAATGAAAGCACCATATTAGGTATGTGTGGTTATTTACTGAACTACAAAATAGTCTCAATAACGAATGGTAATTATTTAGTCAGAACCAGAAACTTAAAGCAAATAAATTGCATTGGTGCTTTTATTTTGAAAGGATTTAGAGGAAATGTGTAGGGGTAATAACGTAACTGTCAGTTAGTCTTTAAATAGTCATAATTAACCATTCAAAAAACAGTGCAGTTAAATCTAACAAATTGCATTGGTGTTTTATTTTGAAAGGACTAAGGGGAAGCATGTGTGGGATTAACTAAACTGTCTTTAGTTATCTTTAATCTTTAAATAGTCATAATTACCCAACCAAAAGCAGAAATATTGCTATTAAAGCTAATTATTTAGCTTGGTGCTAAATAATTAATAAAGGAAGTGTGTGCTTAATTAGTGGGAGAGCTGAACAGCTCTCAGACCATTGATATCTTTGCTCTTTATCTTTTTTCTTTTTCTTCTTTTTAGTGGGAGAGCTGAACAGCTCTCACACTATTGATATCTCCGCTCTTTATTATTAGTGGGAGAGCCGGACAGCTCTCACACTATTGATATCTTCGCTCTTTATTTTCACAGTGAATGCTGCAAAGCATTCACTGTATTGTTTTTCTAAGCTTTATTATCACAGTGAATGCTGCAAAGCATTCACTGTATTGTTTTTCTAAGCTTTATTATTATTAGTGGGAGAGCTGAACAGCTCTCACACTATTGTTATCTTCGGTCTTTATCACAGTGAATGCTGCAAAGCAATCACTGTATTGTTTTTCTAAGCTTTATCACAGTGAATGCTGCAAAGCATTCACTGTATTGTTTTTCTAAGCTTTATCACAGTGAATGCTGCAAAGCATTCACTGTATTGTTTTTCTAAGCTTTATTATCACAGTGAATGCTGCAAAGCATTCACTGTATTGTTTTTCTAAGCTTTATTATTATTAGTGGGAGAGCTGAACAGCTCTCACACTATTGTTATCTTCGGTCTTTATCACAGTGAATGCTGCAAAGCAATCACTGTATTGTTTTTCTAAGCTTTATCACAGTGAATGCTGCAAAGCATTCACTGTATTGTTTTTCTAAGCTTTATCACAGTGAATGCTGCAAAGCATTCACTGTATTTTTTTTCTAAGCTTTATTATTATTATTATTATTATTATTATTTTTCTTCCCCCCGTTTTTCTGCATCTAACTAGTCCCGCATACTTTCAGCTACAGAAACGATTCCAATATCAAAATGTTCAGCTTTTTAAGGAGAAGTGTGCTATTACTTTTCTCATTCACATGTTTCATATTTTTCAAGTTATTAAGCTTTTTTTAACTTTTTTTTCCCATTGAAATGAATGGGAACAACTTTTCAAATTCTCTTTAGCTTTGTCTACTTTCAGCTTTAACTACTTCCGCATACTTTAGGCTACAGACACCATTTAAACTACAAAATAATCTTCAACTATTCAACTATTAATCTTCCAGAAATCGTTAAAATATCTTTAATAGTTTCTGATGTATAGCAGTTTAAATATTGGGTGGTTTTTGGTCAATTTTTATCTTTTCCATTAGTGTGTATTGGGTTATTTAGAGTGCGTGATGTCACAGCCAGAGTGCGAGGGGACGTTTTTTTAAGATAGAACTTCTGTCTTTAACTCGTCACTACAGCCACAATTTTCACTCTATCAATGTAATTATTTCAGTAAATCGTAGTCATACTTGTCTTCTTTCTAATGATGTGTCTGGCTTTACTCTCAGACCTATACTTTAGTCGCTATCAACCTCAAAGCGCAGAGAGATCCCGAAATTCTCCCATAGACTCTAATGATAATTTTCGGCAGACGTCTGGGGAGAAAAACAAGAGGAGAAGTATTTTGAAACTGCGACTGCGGCTACAAACATTTGTCCTCAAACATAAAATTCACACCATTTGCTCATTGAAGACTTGGGACTCGTAAAATGAAATAATTTTTGTGATATCTATTATGGTTTAGCTGGAACAAGCCTGTTTATACAGGGTGAAACTCTGCTTTTACAGAGCAGAGTGAGCCTGATTTTCCCGCCTTTCGTCTCCATGGCGACGGCGCAGCTGCAGATTTCACTGACAGGTCAAACTCCTGATTCTCAGTGTAGACAGCAGTTCCATGCTTATTACTGGTTACTCATCTACACTATTGGATTGTGTAGTAATTAAGCACACACTTCCTCTAAATCCTTTCAAAATAAAAGCACCAAGCCAAATATTTAGCTTTAATAGCAATATTTCTGCTTTTAGATGGGTAATTATGACTATTTAAAGATAGATTAACAGTTTAGTAATTACCCACACATGCTTCCTCTACATCCTTTCAAAATAAAAGCACCAATGCCAATTATTAGCTTTAACTGCACCATTTTTGTCTTTAAATGGTTGATTATGATTATTTAAAGACTAATTGACAGTTATGCTATTACCCCCACACGTTTCCTCTAAATCCTTTCAAAATAAAAGCACCAATTACAATTTATTACCTTTAATGGCAAGATTGATTAGAACATTTCTGGTTCTGAATACTTACCAATCGTTAATGAGACACTTTAGAGTTCAGCAAAAAACCACTCACACTTATTAGGGTGATTTTATTCTGAAAGGGCTTAACCTAAATTTTTTCCTTTAATAGGGCAATTCTTGCTATTGAATGACATATTATGACTGTCTAATGACTATTTTATAGATTAGTAATTACTCACACACAACCTCTAAATCCTTTTAAAATAAAAGCACCAATCCAGATTTTTAGCTTTAATCGTACTATTTGTGCTTTTGAATGGGTAATCATGACTGGTTAGTGTGACTGTTTTACAGTTTAGCTATAAGCACACCCAGCCCCTCTACATCCTTTCAAAATAAAAGCCCAAATCCTGATTTTTAGCTAAAGATAACAATAGTTCTGCTTTCAACAGGTGTATTATGACTAGTTATTTAGACTAATATACTGTTTAGCAAATACCTGCACAGGCCTTTTCCATATTCTTTCAAAATAAAAGCACCAATCCAAATTTTTACCTTTATTAGGACTATTTATACTTTTGAATGGGTAATCGTGAATGGTTATTGTGACTGTTTTACAGTTTAGCTATTAAGCATACACAGCTTCTCCACATCCTTTCAAAATAAAAGCCCAAATCCTGATTTTTAGCTAAAGATAGCAATATTTCTGCTTTCAACGGGTTTATCATGACTATTTATTTAGACTAAAATACTGCACACACAGTTTCTCCAAATTCTTTCAAAATAAAAGCCCCATTCCAGATCTTTAGCTAAAAAGGGCAATATTTCTGCGTTCAGCTGGTGTATTGTTACTAAATGATAAGACAATCTTAATGTTTAGTAATTGCCTGTTCAGGTGTCCTCAATATCCTTTCAAAATAAAAGTACCAATCCAAATTTTTAGCTTTAATAGCATAAACTCTGTTTTTGAATGGTTAATTGTGACAAGTAATGAGACTATTTTAAAGTTTAGCTATAAACACACATCTCTAAATCGTTTTAAAATAAAAGCATTAAACCAATTTTTTTTGCTTTAATAGAATAAATTCTGTTTTTGAATGGTCAATTCAAATTCAGCAATAAGTCTATACCAGTAATTACTGGTTTATTATTACTAGTTAATGAAACAATTTAACAATTACTCACACAAGCTTCCTGTAAGTCATTTCAAAATAAGAATACTAAACTTTTAGTGCAACTAACTAAGCTCTAAACTTTTTTAATTTCTGCTTTTGACTGCTTTTTTGTTATTTAGGACAACTTAATGAGCGCTTTTTCCAGTTTACCAAGTTAGGACACACACTTCCTCAAATTACTTTCAAAATAAAAGCACCAATCTAATTATTTAGCCTAAATATCGCTTTTGTGAATTTGACTAGTTAATTATAACCAGTTAATGAAACTATTTTACTGTTCAGCAATTATCTGCACACACTTCCTTCAAAGCTTCAACTTTTATCAATTCAAATCAAAATACTTGTTCTGAAGCAAATTTAAGCCGTATTAAATATTTTCAAAACGTTTAGCTATATTTCAACAAGTTAATTAATTGATTTTCAGCAGTTTGTTAATTTCAGCAAATCTTTTTCGTGTTTCCTCCATATGAAATTGAACTACTTCAGCTTCTTCTGCAAATATTCAGCACTGTTTAATCAATTCCTATTTCTCCTTAGATACATTCAACTATGATTTACATGATTGAGCTATTTCATCTGTTTTAAATGTTTCAGTTACTTTCAGCAACTCTTCAGGAATATTTTCAGCTTGGAAGCATTCACTGTGCATTTTCTTATGGAAATGCTTTTTCTAGTTAGTGGGAGAGCTGAACAGCTCTCACACTATTGTTATCTTCGGTCTTTATTATTATTTTTCTTCTACTTATACTTCTACTTTAGAGTTCAGTAAATAGCCACTCAAACTTATTAGGGTGCTTTTATTCTGAAAGGGCTAAATCTAAATCTTTTGCTTTAATAGAGCTATTCTTGCTATTGAATCATAAATTATGACTATCTAATGACTATTTTATAGTTTAGTAATCGCCCACACACAACCTCTAAATCCTTTCAAAATAAAAGCACCAATGTAATTTATTACCTTAAATGGCAAATTTTTGTTTCTGACTGGTAAATTTCTACTAGTTATTAAAATATTACACAGTTAGGTATTATTTACAAATACTTTCTTCAAATCAAAAAGATAGTCAGCTTATTTATGACTGTCAACAATGCACCTTGGTCAACTTTTTAATCTTTGACATCTTTTAACCGTGGTCAACTTTTGAATCATTGTCATATTTTAATCTTGTCTTAGTATGACCTTGGTCATCTTTTTAATCATCATCTTTTTAATCGCCATCTTTTGTCATCGTTTTAATCTTTGTCATCGTTTTCTCGTTTTCATCGTTTTGCCGTAGTCAACTTTTGGACGTAGTCAACTTTTTGACGTCAGCAGCCTCCGGAACCGGCCAGCCGAGGTGGCCGACGATGCAGGAGGCAGCGCCATCCCTGCCACAGGATTCGCCAAGGACCTGGCCCTCCGTCCAGCCGGTGAGGCAGCAGCTTAATCAGCGTTTGTCATCGTTGCGGCAGCAGATCAGCTCTCCCCTCGAGAAATTACTTTTTCTAGTTATTATTCTTCTTCTTCTACTTATTCCGCCCTTTTTTTGATTGCTATCTACTTTTTAACGCTTCATCGTAGAATCGTCGTTCAACTTTCTAAACGTGTTTCATCTTTAGGAGATGTGGGCTATTACTTTTTTTTGTTTTCAGCTTTTCAACTTTTAACGTTATTCAACTTTTTTCATCGTTTTTTTATAATGGTCGTCTATGGGAATCATCGTTCAACTTTTTGTCAACTTCCCTCTTTTCATCAGCGTCTATCATCGTCATACTTTGGCGTAGAAACGTCATTTCAACTTCAAAAGCGTCCATCATCGTTCAACTTTCTCCTTGTAAATCAGCGTTGTCGTATCTTCTATACTTTTTGACTCGTGAGCGTTTAAATATGGTGTGGTTTTAGTTAAATTTTCAGCTTTTCCATTAGTGTGTATTGCGTCTGCTAGAGTGCGTGATGTCACAGCTACAGTGAGAAGGTGCGCTTTTTTAAGACAGAACTTCTGTCTCTAACTCGTCACTACAGCCACAATTTGTCACGGACTCAAGGTAGCGGACCCACACGCACAGCGGAGACAAGGCTCAGTGAACGACAGGGTTTATTCAGGCTCGTGGTCAGGCAGGCGAGGGTCGGTACACAGAGCAGGCAGGTTCAGTACAGGCAGGGTTTAGACAATCAGTAGTCACAAGGCAGGCTAGGGTCAACTCACGGCAGGGCAGGATCGTAGGCAAGGCAAGAGTCAAGGTCCGGAGAAGCAGGGTCATACACAGGTTATCAAAGTTACGGATACTATACGCTGGATTGCTGGCAGTAACATAAAGAGACAATCTGGCAAGGTGCTGGGCTTAGAGGTGGTGCTTAAATACTAATGAGAACACAGGTGAGTAATGATTGATAGAATACAGCTGGGGATATCACGTGACTGCAAAGTAAAGCTAAAACAAAAGTGACAAGACAAAACCGGAAGTATAAGAAAATAAAACAGGAAGTGAGTCCAGGCTGTGACACAATTTATACTCTATCAACGTAATTACTTCACTAAATCGTAGTCATAATTATCTTCTTTCTAATGATGTGTCTGGATATACCCTCAGACCTATACCTTAGTCGCTATCAACCACAAAGCGCAGAGAGATCCCGAAATTCTCCCACAGACTTTAATGATAACTTTTGGCAGACGTCTGGGGAGAAAAACAGAGGAGACGTATTTTGAAATTGCCACTGTGGCTACAAGCTTTTGTCCTCAAACATAAAATTCACACCATTTGCTCATTGAAGCCTTGGGACTCGTAAAATGAAATAATTTTTGTGATAACTATCATGGTTTAGCTGGAACAAGCCTGTTTATACAGGGTGAAACTCTGCTTTTACAGAGCAGAGTGAGCCTGATTTTCCCGCCTTTTGTCTCCATGGCGACGGCGCAGCTGCAGATTTGACTGACAGGTAAAACTGCTGATGCTCAGTGTACAGATCAGTTCCATGCTTGTTACTGATTACTCAACTACACTATTGGATTGTGTAGTGATTAAGCACGCGCTTCCTCTAAATCCTTTCAAAATAAAAGCACCAAGCCAAATAATTAGCTTTAATAGCAATATTTCTGCTTTTAGATGGGTAATTATGACTACTTAAAGATAAATTAACAGTTTAGTAATTACCCACACATGCTTCCTATACGTCCTTTCAAAATAAAAGCACCAATGCAATTTATTAGCTTTAACTGCAGAGTTCCTGCCTTTAATGGGTAATTATGATTATTTAAAGACTAAATGACAGCTACACTATTACCCCCACACATTTCCTCTAAATCCTTTCAAAATAAAAGCACGAATTACAATTTATTACCTTTAATGGCAAGATTGATTAGACATTTTCTGGTTCTGAATACTTACCAATCGTTAATGAGACTACTTTAGAGTTCAGTAAATAGCCACTCAAACTTATTAGGGTTCTGAATACTTACCAATCGTTAATGAGACTACTTTAGAGTTCAGTAAATAGCCACTCAAACTTATTAGGGTTCTTTTATTCTGAAAGGGCTAAATCTAAATCTTTTGCTTAATGATATTAAGACAGGTACGTCTATTGAATGATAAATTATGATTATTATCTAATGACTATTTTATAGTTTAGTAATCACTCACACACGACCTCTAAATCCTTTCAAAATAAAAGCACCAATGTAATTTAACTATTACACAGTTAGGTATTTACTTACAAATACTTTCTTCAAATCAAAAAGCTAGTCAGCTTATTTATGATTGTCAACAATGCACTTTGGTCAACTTTTTAATCTTTGAGATCTTTTTACTTTGGTCAACTTTTCTATCATTGTCATATTTTTAATCTTGTCTTAGTATGACCTTGGTCATCTTTCTAATCATCATCTTTTAATCGCCATCTTTTGTCATTGTTTTAATCTTTGTCAACGTTTTCTCGTTTGCATCGTTTTGCCGTAGTCAATTTTTGGACGTAGTCAACGTTTTGTCAGTCAGCAGCTTAATCAGCGTTTGGCTTCGTTGCGGCAGCAGATCAGCTCTCCCACGTAATTTCTCGAGAAATTACTTTTTCTAGTTACTACACAATCCAATAGTGCAGTTTACTTATCAGTAATATGCATGGAACTGCTGTGTACACTGAGCACCAGGAGTTTGACCTGTCAGTCAAATCTGCAGCTGCGCCGTCGCCATGGAGACGAAAGGCAGGAAAATCAGGCTCACTCTGCTCTGTGAAAGCAGACTTTCAACGCTGATAAATAGTCTTATTCCAGCACAACCATAATAGTTATTACAAAAATATTTTCATTTTATGAATCCCAAGGCTTCCCTGAACAACTGGAGGTAATTTTATGTTTGAGGACGAAAGCTTGTAGCCACAGTCGCAATTTCAAAATGTGTCTCCTTCTGCGTTCCTCCCAAAGGTCTGCCAAAAATTATTATTAGAGTCAATGGTGAAAATTCAGGATCTCTCTGTGCTTTGAGGTCGATAGCAACTAAAGTATAGGTCTGGTGGCTTAGGCTGACACATCATTAGAAAGAAGACAAGTATGACTACGATTTAGTGAAAAAACTACGTTGATAGAAACAAAATTGTGCCTGTAGTGACAAGTGTGACACGCAATACACACTAATGGAAAAGCTGGAAATTTAACAATAAACACCCTATATTAAAACACTCAAAAATCGAAAACTATAGAAGATACGAGGACGCTGATTTACATGGATAAAGTTAAAAAATAATAGACGCTTTTAGAGTTTAAATTACATTTCTATGCCAAAGTATGACGATGACTGACGCCAATGAAAAGAGTCAAGTTGACAAAAAGTTTAACTATGTTTCCCATAAACAACCATTATAAAAAAGAAGAAAACGATGAAAAAAGTTGAATAACGATAAAAGTTTAAAAGCTGAAATCGTGAAAACTGACAGCCCCCATCTCCTAACGATGATACATGTTTAGGAAGTTGAATGATGATCCTATGATGAAGCATTGAGACGATGAAACCGACTGAAAAACAGGGCAAAATAAGAAAAATAGAGTGATGAAGATATCAATAGTGTGAGAGCTCTCCCACTAATTAATCGTTCTCATTCATCGTTCACAGCTTAGGCTCTGTGGCGAGCAGCAAGTAGGTCAGTTTGATTTCCCCACCAGATTAAAGTTGGGAAACGACTCGTTTTCTCATTTTTTTTCCTCAAAACGAGAAACCGCTGTGAAGTTAGTTTGACGTTGGACATTCAGCAGAAATTTGACCAAAGTACCTCCAGACAAGCGGTCCGTGTTTGAACAAGCGATCCGTGTTTCGTGTTCGTAACACAGACACAGAACGAGACCGCCTGGGACATGTTGAATTGGGACCACCGATAAGTTATTGACACAACCATTTGTATGAGGATCAAGTCATCTAGTATACTTTTCAATAATATTATAGTATTAATATTACAGTAATATTTCAATACCATCTAAACCATGTGACCTACTAGTTCAAAACCTGCTCCAAAATGTGTGTCTATATCTCCTTGTTAGGGCACAACCATATTTGTTGTTTCATTAACACCAAAATATTTTTGAAAAATATGCAATATGACTATATAATCCAGCCACAGGGTTTGCAAGCCTTTGATCCAGTCCCAAGCCTGGATCAATAGAGAGTGTCGCGTTAGGAAGGGCATCCGGCGTAAAACCTGCCAATAACAATCATGTGAATCGTCCATAAAAATTTCATACCGGATCGGTCGATGCCTGGGTTAACAACGACAACAGATGCTGTTAACCTACAGGGTGCCGGTGGAAATTGGACTACTGTTGGACCAGAAGGGTTTGTGAATAATGTTCTAGAGTTGAAAAGATTCTCAGGCAGGGTGATGAGTCTAAACCTAGAAATCAAAGGGGAGATGGTGGATGTAGTCAGTGGGTATACTCCACAAGAAGCTGTGAGTTGGAGGAGAAGGAGAAATTCCTCGAGTGAGTTTGATAAGGTCATAGAGAGTATCTGCAGAGGAGAGGGGGTAGTGGTCGGAGCAGACTTCAATGGGCATGTTGGTGAGGGGAACAGAGATGATGAGGAGGAGATAGGCAGGTTTGGTGTAAAGGAAAGAAACCTAGAAGGACAGATGGTGGTGGACTTTGCTAAGAGGATGGAAATGGCTGTTGTCAACACTTACTTCCGGAAGAGAGAAGAACACAAAGTGACGTAGAAGAGTGCAGGTAGGAGCATGCAGGCGGACTACATCCTATGTAGACAAGGTCATTTGAGAGTGGTTATTGACTGCAAAGTGGTGGTAGGAGAGTGTGTAGCCAGACAACACCGCATGGTGGTGTGCAAAATGACAGAAAAGAAGACCAAGTGGTGGAAGCTAAAGTATGAAGAAATCTGTGAATTAAGGTAGAAGTTGAGGGAGACTCTGGGTGGTCAGGAAGAGCTTCCAGATGACTGGTAAAGTACAGCAGAGTTTATCAGGGAAACAGGTAGGAAAGTGCTTGGTATGTCATCTGGATGGAGGAAAGAAGATAAAGACACTTGGTGGTGGAATGAGGAAGTACAGGACTGCATCCAGAGGAAGAGGTTGGGTAAAAGGAAGTGGGATGTAGAAAGGACTGAGGGAGCAAAACAGAAAGCTTACGATGAGCTGTGTAACAGGTTGGACACGAAGGAAGCGCAGAAGGACTTCTACAGGCTAAACAGACAGAGAGATGGGAAGGATGTGCAACAGATAAACAGTAATGGAAAGGTGCTAACAACCCAGGAGAGTGTGCAGAGAAGATGGAGGGAGGATTCTGAGGAGTTGATCAATGAGGAGAATGAAAGAATGAAGGGAAAGAAGGGAGTAAGATGTGGAGGTTGTGGAGCAGGAAATAACAGAAATTAGAAAGAATGAGGTGAGGAATGCTCTGAGAAGGATCAAAAATGGGAAGGTTGTTGGTCCTCAAGACGTACCTGTAGAGGTGCGAAAGCGTCCAGAAGAGACAGTGGCGGAATTTTCAACCAGTTTGTTTGATAATGAGAAGATGCCTGAAGAATGAAGAAGAAGCGTTCGGGTGTCAATCTTTAAGAACAAGGGTGACACGCAGAACAGCAGCAACCACAGAGGAATAATAAAGTTAATGAGCAGCACAATGAAGCTGTGGGAAGGCGTAGTGGAAGCCAGGCTTAGGAAGAAGGTGGAGATTTGTGAGCAGCAGTATGGTTTCATGCCTCGTACGCGCACCACTGATGCCATGAGGTAAAAAAGGTGCAGGAGTTCACGTACTTGGGGTCAGCAGTTCAGTGTGATGGGGAGTGTTGAAAAGAGGTGAAGAGGAGAGTGCAGGCGGGTTGGGACAGGTGGAGGAAAGTGTCAGGAGTGTTGTGTGACAGAAGAGTGTCAGAAAGACTCAAAAGAAAGGTTTTCAAGACAGTGATGAGACCAGCTCTGCTCTGTGGGTTGGAGAGGATAGCAGTGAGAAAGAGACAAGAGGCAGAGATGGAGGTAGCAGAGTTGAAAACGCTGAGGTTCTCCTTAAGAGTGACAAAATAGGACAGAATCAGGAACAAGCTCATCAGAGGGACAGCTCACGTTGCATGCATAAGCAACAGTCAGAGAGTCCAGACTGAGATGGTGAGATGTAGACACACATTTTAGAGCAGGTTTTGAACTAGTAGGTCACATGGTTTAGATGTTATTGAAATATTACTGTAATATTATTACTACAATATTATAGAAAAATATGCAACATAACTAATTCCTCATAAAAATGGTTGTGTCCTAACAAGGAGATATAGACACATATTTTGGAGCAGGTTTTGGACCAGTAGGTCATACGGTTTGGACGGTATTGAAATATTACGTTATGATTTATTCTAAAATATTATAGAAAAATATGCAACATGACTATTTCCTCATAAAAATGGTTGTGCCTTGTGAAGGAGATGTAGACACACATTTTGGAGCAGATTTTGGACCAGTAGGTCATATGGTGTGGATGGTATTGAAATATTACTGTATTATTATTACTACAATATTATAGAAAAATATGCAACATGACTATTTCCTCATAAAAATGGTTGTGCAATGTGAAAGAGATGTAGACACACATTTTGGAGCAATTTGGATCAATTTCTTGAAAATCCAAATAATTTATCGACGGTCCCTAAGTCAACGTCTTCATGTCCCGAGCGGTCTCTTTCTGTGTCCGCGTAGCGAACACGAAACGCGGATCGCTTGTTCAAACACGGACCGCTTGTCCGGAGGCACTTTCGGTCGAATGTCTGTTGAATGTCCAACGTCAAACCAACTGCACCGCGGTAAACGACCGAACGGGAAACGGTTTTAAATACATTTATTTGTCTGGTTTTGAAAACACCGCTTTTGATTCGTTTTTAACGCGGCGCTACACGTGCAGAACGACCCCCCGCCGGCAGGCGGCGGCAGCGGGGCCCCCAGGCTGCGTTTACACGTAGCGGAAGTGGCTGCAGCTGAATCAGGACATGTAGCTTACGATACGAACATTCGATCTGCCTTTAACGTCTGACATATTAACACATGGACAGAAATAATTCCGAGGTTTTATGACTACGGTAAGTGTAACTCTCTCTTAAACTAGTAGATTTTCTAATAATAGATCTCAGTGGTGCCTTCGTCCCAACTGTCGTATAACAATCATCATCTTTTGTCTGCACATGCTGGAAACAGCTGATTAACCAGGCGCAGCTGTGTGAAGTTTTATAATTGGGCTCAAAGCGGTCTCGGTCCCGGTGCTTGGCATCATGCGCCACAGTTTTGTGTGCGGATCAGTGGGGTCAAAGGTCAGCCGGCGCAGCCTTCACCATGGTTAAGCAGAAGCGCAGGACCGACAGGTAGACGCTGCTGTTCACGGCTGTTGTCCATTTATTAGCCTGTATTTACTGACTCCTCTCGTCCTGCAGGTGTTTCCTGCCTGCAGAGGGAAACGGCGTGGCTCCGGTTCAGTTCCCTGTCTGCGTCGCAAGGAGGAGGCAGCCTCCACCCCCACAGGTAAAACACACGGTCCCACTGCCGCCGCTGGAGTGACTGCCGCGCAAAGCTTTGTAATTTTCCCTGTCAGTCATCTAGAAAGAATCGGACCTGCTCTTTGACCAGAGGCGCAGATGTCCAGTTGTACAACAACAGCAGCAGCTCCACCACCACAGAAGAAGAACGACGACGACGACACCCAGAACAGCAGGGGAGACATTCAGGAGAGACAGAACCAAAGACAATACGGCTGCACAGGTCTGTCACCATTTTACATCCAGTCTAGTGTGTGTATTACTGATGCTTTTCAGAAACACTTTAAATACAAGAACAGGAACATATTCTACAAGAGCAGTGACAGATCTTTATTATCTGATCCATTTCTTTCTTTGATCAACTGATCACCAATAAACTCAGGAATGATGAAAGAAGACACAACAAACTAGAGTCAAAACTAGAATATCAGAGAGAAGTTAATTGTTATTTTTATGCAGATGTAAAGAAGGTGCAGCTCTTATCAGTGGAGAAGAATTCCAGGGGTCATGTGATCCAGCAGGAGGTGAGAGGTGTGGACAAAGGGCTGTTGCTTGTTATGACAATGACAGGTTGTGTTGGTCATCGGGTTCAGTTAACAGCACGTGTGTATTTTATCAGATGATGACCAGCAAGACACAACTGAGCAGAGTGAGGACAGCATAGCAGCTGAGGTGAGAAACGCATATTATAAACACCAACATGTTCCTGCAGGTCATTCAAACATCCCAAATGCTGCAAGATATTAATCATGCTTGATAAGAATTCATGATGATTTAATAAGATAATAGGTAATGTTGGACCACAGACAAAATGGACAAACGAGTTACTGTAGCTTGGTAGCTCAAGGCTCTGCCTCCATTCTACATGTAGAACCTCTAGAACTACCAATAGAGCAGCTCTGAGAGAGAAGCATGAGGAGCTATGAGGTGTGGAAGACAAGATCAGCTGATCATTAAGAGCGTTGAAGTGAGGAGATGCAGAGAAGCTGATGGAGGAGACATTTGGTCTCTGTTCCTGAGTCCAGTCAGACTCTGGCTGCAGCTTTTGGGATAAACCTTATAAATTCCTCTTCTCATCTGACTCTCTTCTCTTTCTGCATTGAATTGCAAATAAACAGAAGTGTGTGTGTGTGTGTGTGTGTGTGTGTGTGTGTGTGTGTGTGTGTGTGTGTGTGTGTGTGTGTGTGTGTGTGTGTGTGTGTGTGTGTGTGTGTGTGTGTGTGTGTGTGTGTGTGTGTGTGTGTGTGTGTGTGTGTGTGATTGCGCGTGTAGGTGCAGAGTGTGGGCTCCCTGAAGGTCACCATCCAGCAGCGTGGTGAGAGCCGAGAATTTGGACGGACAGACAGGACAGCAGACAGACAGGCAGGTCTCCACTGTCACGTGTGTGACCTCACCTGTCGGTCTCTGCAGGTGAGAAGCAGCAGAAGAATTTAAAGGTGACGTATGAAGCACATGACAGATCCATGTTTGAGTCAGGAGGTTGACTGGGCAGCAACTAAGTGTAAGGAGTATAAGGAACCTGGTCCTAAGGCATCAGCTGCTCATGGACCAACATGTCTGTGCTAAAAATCCTTCTTTAACTCTAGCCATGGCATCGGAGTGTGTAGAGAATCGTCTGCCTCCTGTGTTCATCAGACGAAAACCACTGATGAAACACGTGAGCACTTTGTTCCTGATCTGCTGTGTGCAGCTGTTTCAGGTACACATGTTGGGATCAGAGCACCTGAAGAAGCTGCAGGAGGTCACGCAGTCCATCTGCACTAATGCATACAGGCTGCAGGACCGGTAAGATCCTTCCTTACGGAACCTGCTCATCCTTAATACATTCACCACGTAAGGACTGTTTATTTGTGAAGAATGTTCCCGTGGTTCTGACCGGTGTCATCCTCCAGGGGGCACCATGCCACCACCCAGCGCTGGTGTGACTCCTGTCAGACTCACTTCAGTGGCTGCGTGATCACACATCGACGGACGGAACAACACAAGGTGAGCAGAGCAACTAGCAGTGAAAAGGCGCACAGCCGCCGTCTCATCGCTGTCTTGTCTCAAACAGATGTGCAAACAGCTGAGTCGTCCTTTCTGTCTCGTGTGTAAACGTCACTTCAGGACGCCCAGGAAGTTTGTGGAGCACATGAAGTCTGCAGAGCACAAACAGCAGGTGGGTTGTTGCAGATTACTGAGAGTCATTGAGGCTTTGACTCGCTGTGTGTCCTCAGGTGCGGCTGGACGAGGCTCAGGACGATGAGCTGATCACTGTGGACGCCGTCGGCTGCTTTGAGGGAGAGGAGGAGGAGGAGGAGGAAGCAGATGTCGCTGATGAGGAAGATGAGGAAAATAAAATGCTGAAGGTGTCGTTTCAGATATTCATTAGTCATTTAATCAAAGCAGCCTGACGTTGTTACCAATTAGGTCTCATTGCACCACATTTGTTCTGGAGGTTCTGGTGAATCCGGTCAATGAATCTGAAACTGTGTGTTGCAGGCCACAGCGTCAGAGGAGGCAGTTGGAGAAGAGTATGACCCCTACCAGACCTATGGTGTGTCCAGACTAAAAATGACCTGGTCTGGGCCTATTGAGTTGAACCACGTGAAGTGGTTCGCCAGTGTCCGGTTTTATTTAGCTGTTCAAACCTGAACGTTCACTTGACTTTAAACCCAGTGATGACAGTGTCATGGTTCTGTTTGGTTTCAACTGGTTCAGTTGTGTTAGGGTGAAGTCAGTGGGTCCACGGATCCAGGTCCAAGTCCTTCATGTCACATGGGGCCAGAACTGCTGGTCCTCCCGGACTCTGATGGGCTGCAAACGCCTCCATGTTTTATTGAGCCAAAGCTGAATTATGAGAAATAAATGTGACTAAAATGTGGCTCCTTCACACAGGAAGTGCTTTTGTGGTTCCCGTGTCCGGTTTCCTGTGTCGGCTCTGCAACAAGTTCTTCTACGGAGAGATGACAGCACGATACACACACTGCAGGACGCGTGCACACTACATGAACATGCAGGTACTGACCCGGCTGCGGTACAGTGTACTGTCGCGTCTATGTCCCTCACTCTGTTGTTGGTTTTTATAGCGTCACACAAACACTGACCCTGAAGGAAGGACCCGACCTGTACCTGAAGCACTGACCTGGAGCTAGAGTCGCACTCAGCAGAACATGTTGATACGGTTCTTAATCTGTTGGATTAGCACACGCTTGTACAGTTCTCATCTGCATCAAACAGACTGGGTTCTCACTGGGTTCTGTGGCAGCTCTTGCCACAGTGGATTGTGCAGTTGGTGCCGGTCATTGTAAAGGAGTCGCCTGAACCTGGAGGCTGGAGCTTGTTGCCGTAGTGGCTTCTAACAGGGTTTGTAATGTCCCAGTAGCATGATATTCAGTTTTTCCTCTTTATTATCATTATTTCCAGAGGCCAAAGCACCAAATGCTGCCTTGGTGCATTCATATGCCTCTATGAACGCAACAAATTGTTTTTCTCCACCATTGAATCTTAACTGAAGAAAACCATGGTGTGGAAAACCAGTGTGGAAACATGCTGCAGCAGGTTAGGTTCCTGCTAATAAGAGGACGTTTCACATTATGTAGCTGCACTTGCGGGTTGAAACAAATGCATTAAATGTAAATGGTACTGGTGACCATGATGGCAGTTCATTTATAGCTGATGTTTGTATTTGTTTATCAGCTGATTTTCTTAAAACTGCAGTGAATATTGTCACAAAACAAATCTCGTTTTTTTGTTGTTGTAATTTTTGGTCTAAAAGCTCAAAAGTTTTCTGATCTTGATCTTTTCCAAATGACTGAGCTGCGACTAAATTATACGTTCTGTTCTATAATGTAACGACTGAGGCTGTGCAGCAGGTGGCGCCGCTGTGCAGAGGACATGTGGATGTTTAATAAACGAGTTGATCGTTGCAGAGGAGCCTTATTATTTTCACATGAACTGTATTAATGTGTTGTTCGGCCTCTGACCGTTACACCTACGTATGAGTTATCCTCTGAAGCAGAGAGTAATAGTGAAAGAACGGAACAAACCGTTTCGGCTTCCATCAATTAAATGACCAGAACCGCAGGTTTTTCTATGAACGGTCGGTAGAACATTCATCAACCTAAAAACAGAGTCCTATGAAGCCACTTCAGCCAAACTAACGTCTGCTTGTGTCTACACAAACAAGCAGACACATGCCAGTGACCGGTGGGTTTGTCCATCCTGTAATAACCTGCAGCCAAGGGCAGTGCCTGAACGAACACACACACACACACACACGTTATGAGTTATTGATTCTCCTGAGCAAGAGGCAGCTGGACTGTGTGTGTGTGAGTGAGAGAGTGACAAAGTGCGATCTTAGATTTGATTCAACTTTATTGTCAATACACATGCACAAGTACAGGGCAACAAAATGCAGAGACAACACTAAGCTGCCGTTTTTCCATCTTCATTCTGCTGTTTGACCTAACGAAAGTCAACTCTCAACAACATTTTACTGTCTGTTTGCATCTTCTCTAATTTCACTGAACACATCATCTCCACCTAAATAAAGCGGGCTTTGGTCCCGACGTCCAGAACTATGCCTCCATTTCTGGCTCTATTCATGCGATCGATTTTAACAGGCGCTGAAATGAATTGACAAGAAGCTGCTGGCGAGTCACTCATCACACGCTGCAGAATGATGATTAGAAGAATGAAACAATAACAACGTCCATCATTTACGCTTTGAGAGGAGGGAAAAGGTGTATTGTTAGTGCAGGTACGTAGATGGAGAAAGGAAGGCAGGGATCATTCCAACAAGTTGGAACCTTGTGTGACAGCTGGATTCAAGCAAGAACCTGACAAATGTAGAGCAGAAACATCTGGCGAGTGCCGACTTGATGAAAGAGGAAGCGATGTCTCCTAAACGGCCTGATTAACATTGGTGAGTGTTGTTGTGTCGGCAGAGTCAAGGGGATTCGCTCGCTCCTGAGTGAAAGGACTCGTTTGCTTCCGGCAGCGCGGCCTGCGGCTGAATCCTGCAGTGATGCGATAAAGGCTGGGCTGCATTTATCCACCTGCTGCCGAGGCTCCAACACAAGGTCAAAGAGCAGAGAGCTCTTAGCGATGCTTTTAATTCCCTTTATCTGCATCTGAATGCGTCTGTCAGCTACATGAAAATGTGCCCATGTTTGTTTCTAAATGAAGAGCTCAATTAGGAGAACGTCGTTATTAGTGATGAACAATTAGGTACAAGGCTGCGTGGGCCGACCTTGTGATGCACGTTGGTCCTTTTCGTTCAGGTCGTCCTGGCCTTCAGTCGCTAATGGAGAGAGAATCCGTCTCTTTAATGGCAGCAGTTGATCTTCTTTCATTTCCTGTAAACAAGTCCTCCAAGCTGAAAAGCTGCCGTCTTTGTTTGTTCCTCATTCAGAGGCAGGAACATGACGGTGAAGCTACTCGGCAGGAAGCACCAGCTTGTTCCACTTGTGTCACTACAGGTTCCGCAGACACTATCTCGTCTTCGTTTACTAAAGAGCCACAAAACTGTTCCCTTCACGGTTGTAGCTCGGTTTTACATCAGGACAAGCCTCAGCTCAGCTGGATGCCAACAGAATCCAGGGCCAAGTTGGTGCCCTGTGCGAGATCATGATTTGCACCCTCTACTCGACCGCCTAGTTCGCCTGTGCCCAGTCTCCGGTTCTCCATCCTGGGACACTTGATGGATACTGACCACTGCAGACCGGAACAACCCACAGGTTCTGACCTCGTCGTCTGGGACCCTGTGAAACATGTTCCTGCTTTCTATATCAACTTTGAGCTGGTACCTGGTCCAGCATCTCAAACAGAACCAACATGAACAGAGGAGTTCCTAAAAACTCAATCCTGAAGTACAACAATCACTGTTTTAGGTTTGCAACCAGACACTTTAACCACATGCACTAACTGGCTCAGTGCAGAAGAACCCAAGCAGAACTGGACCTTCTACCACCTGCCACATTGCAGAACCACATTCATGTGAGCTACGAGTGATGAATTTGAGCCTTCAAGCATCTGGTTATTAACGGTCAAGTCCAGAAAAAGCAAAAGAACTTGATGAAGATGCAGAGCAGATAAAAACAGTGAGTCAGAAAGAAGGAGCCTGTTTATTAGCCCTCATGTTAATCATAATAATCGTCCACCTTTCTCGGCCACCGACAGTTGTGGCTCAGGTTCATACACAACTACCTGTCAATCAGGATCTAATAGAAAAATTTGCAGGTTACAGTTAGGATGTCCATCCATTAGAAAAACAATAAAAACCAAAAGGAGCCTTTTTAGGACGAGACTCGAGATTAGGAAAACTCAACCGGAGTGGACCACTAACATGCCCAGTGCTGGTTCCAAGACGATCCACAGCGGTCCTGGAACTGTGGCTTTCCACCAGGCGAGTCCACTCCAGCGGTGTAATGACTGGGGACACCCACAGACGACAGGTGGAGCGCAGTCTAGCAGTCTTGAGAACCTAACACACACTTAGCTTCTCTGTTACACAAGTGAATTAAACAATCTCATTTATAAAAGACACCAAAGTACATTTAACTGGAGAGCACCCGCCAGAGTGGAAATTCACAAAAACTGAATGTTCAGAACTGGTGAAACAAATTTAAATAGAATTATTAATATTATTATCATTAATTATTATTATTATTATTATTATTACTACTATACCACACATACATAAAGCACAACCAGCAAGTCAACACACAACTTAACAGTAGCCAGATGTCCCGACAAGACAAACCTCTCTGTGGTCCGACAATCACAACATTCAGCTAACAACAACACACGTTTCAGCCAAGGTTCAAATGACACCGAGCTAATAGATTCAAATCCTTGTGGAGTTCTCTTATATTTGTATTAAATAGCCACGCAAAAAACAATATCCAGCCTAAAATCCAACAATCAGTCACAAAGAATCACACACATACAGCCAGGACTGAAATGACAAGATCCTCCAATTACAATAGGTTTAACTTTAGCCAACTAACAGATACAACACAAACGGCTTGGGGGTGGGTCCTAAAACAAACACTGCTCAACACGGCAGAGCTCATCTCAAATGGATCTGCCTGCTCAAATCACGTTAGGTCACAAAACATATCCACCCTATTTCCCCAACATCAAAGGCAGCAGAAATAATCCAAAAGCAAACACAGTCATTGGACTTTGGAACAAAGTATTGATAGGCTCATCATAATCATGTTTCATCAGTTTTCTTAAGTGCTCGATCATAAAACCATGTTAAATGTTAATTGCTTTTCAACTTTACAGAATCATCATGTATCTGCTAAACCCAAAAGAATGAACATTTAGACAGGTTAAACTAAAGCTAATGGACGTTCAGCTAACACTAAGCTCAAAGATTTAGTCCTCAAGCGTTCCTTTTACCTGCTCCAACATTAAATTAACTTTCACAACTTGTCCTAATGTTCATTGATTCATTTGGATCATTGTTCAGACAAAATAATAGAACGAGGAACTACAAAACCTTGTCCAACACATTACAAGCAGAAAATAAGCATGAATGAAAACGTTAGTCACAACCCCGGCATCATGTTAACGAACCTGACAAGGGCAGAACAAGCAAGAGGCCGATTTAGTTACTGCAAAAAGCAGCGTAATGAAAGTTAGCACGTCTGGCTCTAATCACCACCTAACACACCTACAGCCAACAACACGCACGTAGCGATGCACCATTTTGATTATTATCCTTTTTAGCCAACTTTCACCAATTTTCAAATGAAATTAGAAATAATTTAACTGCCACATTTATCCTGCTAGAATGTAGCTAAGACACAACCACTAACTGACACCATTCAAACTCTAGCTAGGCTGATGCACACAAAGCTTTGGCCAACACACTGGTTTCGCCTGTTGATCACTTGACTGATCAGCTCAAATTGGCAAAATAGAAATGCAGCAAAGTTACAACAATTATAAAACAGCATTTTTCCGCTTTTTGTAGTGACGGTAGAGACGAGAACAGTGTCAGCTGGAGTTCGACCACAGAGAGATCTGGCTTTAGACAACGCAATAGTAATCATCATTTATTCATCTTTACATCATAAAAACTAAAGAATCACCATAGAGATACAGGAATAAGAACTACTATCAAACCAAAAAGAAAACTAAATGCATCATTGCACCTCCAAGATGGTGACTAATCAGGTAAAATTAGACAAGAACAAATAGACCCAGCGAGCAAAGACTTAGTACAAAAACTGTTTTGTCTCTGATGGTAAAACTTTACATTTCCATCCGACGCTACTAAAATATTTCTATGCCAAAAAAAAAAAGTATTAACTGAGTCAAAACAAAATCTGACGCATGCTTTAAAACATTATCATGAACAAAAAAAAAAAATAAAATAATAATAATAATAATAATAATAATAATAATGTGATTTTCTTACTCAAGACTGCTAAGCCTTATACCGTTTTTTTATTGGAAAATAAAACTAGACAAAATATAGATTATACTGATTTTTCGTTCAAAGCCACACTGATACATTTTCAAGTTTGATAAAAAACAAAACAAAACAAAAAAAAGGTAGGTCTACATTGTGAGAAGACCGGAGGCTAGTCCAAAAAAATCTGCCCGACAAAATATCAACTTTGTAAAGGTTAAAAAACAGAAAGAATAGAGTTCGTGATTTTTCAGTTAATCCTTAGTTTTTCTCTACAAAAAAGGAGGAAGCGGCAGAGCGTTGCTAGGAAACCCCATTTCGGATGCCGTTGACGATCATTCCCAGGGCTTTACCTGGCGAGGCCAGAGCCTCTAATGATCCTGAAGAGACAAGAAATGACATGAGACAGACGGTACAGGAAAAAGCTCAGCATGAGACACCCACAGGTTCCTGTGTGCAACCATTCTACTTCTATTCTCAGGTGCTGGATCGGTTTCAAATGAACAGCTGCTGTGTTTTCCCCATCAGAGACACGAACGAAGGTTCAACCTAATGCAAGGCTTGAGGTTTAACCCTTTATCTGCTTTTAGTTCATAACTTGACCTGATACCAAAGGTCAGAACTGATAGCATTATAGTGTAAAACACATGCCAAAGCTATGGAAACGCAGAAATAAAGTGTGTCACGCCTCACCACAAGGTGATTCATTCAGTTTAGTGCTTTTATCAAATGTCTTACTGGTTACATTTAAATATAAAGTTTTGGACATTTGTAAGTAACAATCATTCATATTTTCACATTTTACTAGTGGAAATGTTTAATCTCCTGTTTTTGCTTTGTACAGCTAAACCATCAACTATCAGGTCAAGTCACAGTATATCAACAGAATGCGACAGGAAAAGTTCAGTCAGAAGGATCTTTGGTAACTAGGTTTAACACTATCATACTGTAGATGTGCTCTTCAGCAGCAAACCCCGATGAGGTCATGATTTAGCTGCTGCATTTCTAAAGCATCAACCGGGTTTGTTATTAGTATAGGAGCGTCAGATGTAAACGCCAGAGTTTAAAGAATCTCCGGCAGTGCTCTCTGCTGGCCTGACTGCCTGCTACTTCACAGACCAACTCGATAACCAATTAACATCTGGCCCAGCAGTGGTTCTTGTAGGAGCTAGGATGGAATCCGGTTCTAGCTCCTGCTCGTGTGCTTTACCTGTATCTGGGCCGGGTTCCACAGGTAGGGCTGCTGTCTGTAGTATTCTGCTAACGCTGCAGTATATTCTGGCACCGAACTCTGTTGGGACGACTGACCTGAAACACAAAACAGTGGCCTGTGACCATCACAACTGGAGCCAAAGCACCAAACACGAGCTCATGTGACCTGCTACATTTCAATAGAGACAGAAATGAAAGGTGGCCGCACTCTGTTTCTTGTAGTAGTCCTCCCAGGCTTTACTGTAGTCAGTCATCAAGCTCTGGGGCTGGGTCTGCTGACCTGCAGACACACAACAATCCAACAGTTTAAAGTGGGATTAAAGTCCATGGTCCAAACCTGCACTGCATGGGCACCATCTAACGGTCAGTGTTCATCTATAACAGACCCGCACATTCAACAGCTGCCCTGACCTGTGTAAACCCTACTAGACCAGTGCCACTGACTGTAGCGACAATGACCTCTAATCTCACTAAATCCTCTCATGACACTTTAGGCTCCTCATAAGTATTTTATTACCTAATAACTCATTATTTAAGACATGCGTTGATATGTTACAAAGTGCTTTACTTTGACCTGTAGCTAGTAGGTTACTTAAGATAGACTTAATTCATCCCAAAATTGGGAAATTCTTTTGTCTACAGCAGCAAGGTGACATACTAATGTACGGCCTGTTCTTATCTCCCGTCATCTGTATCTACCCCCAATGCCTCCATCACTGACCAGAGGTGTGTGAAACTAGAGCTGTGAAAGGAACCTGGGGCCTCACGTACAAAGGGTACTTACACACAAAAACCCGGAGTAAGCATAACTCTATACCTAAGGTCAGATGTATCAAAAACCACGTCAAGTAGAAACGCGCGCAGATCTACAGTAGCTCACTGGCTGGCGTAAGTCCTTTTCTACAGCTATTGGTCCATTAGTGACGCCAAGAGGTGAACTGGAAAACTGTTAATCACCTGAAAACAATCAACAATTAATTTACAGCCACGCATCTGTTAGATGCGTGGATTAGATTAGAGAAAAATATGAGCAAAACGGTGCAAACATATATTCTACAGCTCTGTTAGAGCATCTATTAGAATCTGGTAGAGGTCCCCGTTCTTGGATCAAGAGCAGCAGAACTGCCAGTAAATAATTTAATGGCCTTAGTATTAATTCCTGTTGCACATAGTAGAACCTATGCACAACCAAAGTACATCTTGGCTTCAACATCAGTATTAGTCGGTGGTTTAATGTAGAGAATTCCTATTAGTAGCTTAACCTGCAGCATTAACACCTGCACACACGGTCCTACACGGCGTACTGCGCAGACCATATTTAAATGGTCATAAAATGAATTTAGATGGAGGCGTGTCACGGGAGGAGTCTGCTACTCATTCACCTGCGCTCAATTCTAAGCACGAAGGAAGGAAACATGCATAGATTTGTACTTAGCAGCGAATGATACATCTGTACTTGCTCCAGTTCCACTGATGCACCAGAAAATAACAGGGAGCTTTAACGGCCAAGGTTCCTTTTACGAGTTTTACATCTTAAGCTGAACTTTCCTTAGTATGTGGACGGGCCTGCTGTGGTTACTGATGTGCCACATACATCATGGAAACAGCCCCTGACACTCATCTTTGTAAATGACACCAAGGATCTCTGCTGGCTCGTCCTTCTCTACGTTTGCTCTACACCTGAAAGACCCAGCGTGGGCCTGTGTATGTGGTCGTTACCAGGGTCTTGTTGTCCAGGGTTCTGCCAGCTGGTCTGGTAGGTGTTTCCCCAGACGCCAGTCAGGAAGGTCTGTCCACTGCCACAGCTACACACAGACACAGACACGTCAAACTGGGAGCTTCTGGACATTTGACAGCCGAGGAGCCCAGACAGGCGACTACAACTGTAAGCTTCGACTAATTGCCACTGGACATAGCTGCCATGCGGTTTGTTCAGCAGTGCTCAACCTTGGTCCTCGAGAGCCATTGGCTTGCCCGTTTCCCAGCCATCCCAGTTTCAAGCTAGGAGTGTTGGAAAACCGACCAGATTGTGTTCTCCAGGACCAGGATTGGCTAATATGGCAAATCATAAGCCTGTTGTACAGTAAACCAATGGTTTAGACATGATAAAAATCTTTACATGATTGACATTTAACCAGAATTTAGCAGACTTGTTTCTCATACATACTTCTGATGCGTAGCTGGGGCCTGAGTGAAAGGAGTGAATCCAAAACCTCCATTACTCATAATACCTGAACCCTGCAGGAGGAGTGACAGTTAAACACAACCACAGACCAACAAACGCCAACTGATGCAAGCTGGTATGAACAAGTTTTTTCTGATCATGAGCAGCTCCTGGTCTAGGTGCGTGTGCCCTGTCATACCCCGATTTTGTCATCGATCAGCTGACGGGCCATCTCCATCTGCTGGACGGTGCCTCTGATGGTGAAGACCCGGGTGTTGGGGTCGGTGGAGGGGGGAGGGTTCCTCTGCAGCTCCACATGAGCTCCAGACTGCTGGTTAATACTCTTAATGGTTTCTCCACCTGCACATATCAAAGGACAGACAGGTTCGAGATTGAAGCGGGTGTTTTTGCAGGGTTCGTCCATTTAATATTTAGTAGCAGCATAAAGCAAAGGAAGCGTCAACTCAAGCACTTTCATTCGAGCATCAACTTCTAGTTGCTGCTGTGTACGCCTCTCCTAAACCCTGAGCCTCCATCCAGATGACTCATGGACCAATATTAAGGGCCCAGACTGGGTCAGAACATGGTGATGGAAGAAATCCACCACGTCTATTCATCATCATGGCTTTGCTTCGCGAATGAAGATCATTGAGGAGGCTCTCCATGCGTTCTGCAGGCGTGTTCATGACTGATGAGTCCTAATTGGGACACACATGCTCAGCTACAACTACTGCAGGAACAGAGTTGGTCTAGGGCTGAATGCTGCTGAGGTGGCACAATCTTTTCCATCTAGATGCAGTCTTTTGTCTCTATCTACACTGTGCAATGTTACACTGTTGTCATGTGATCTGCTGTACAGGTTGGGTGTAATAGAAAAGGTGCAGACATGAGATGACAAACCCAAATAATCTCAAGAACTAATTATTTGTCTATCGCATCATCTTTATTAAAGTACAGTTGACTGACTCCTGGTAATTGGTCATTCTGTCTGGGGAGACGTTTCCCAGCAGCTCTGGTTTGTTGCTGGCACAATGACAACCAGCAGACTGCCACACAAACACATCATGTGGTACTTGAGCTCGACCCTCTTGACCTGCAGCAGAGTCGGGCTGCTGAGTGCTTCAGGTTTTAAGAGGTTTTTGAAGCGACTGAATGGGGCTGATGGCTCCTTAGTCTTTTGTTTGTTGTGGACTCTGGTCCTAAACAATTGTCTGCCACAGTTCAAAGGATCTTAGGCTCAGTGCACATGCAGCCTGGTATTTGAATACACAGGAGAGAAGGTTTTCTTCTAAATTAAAAGAGCGGTGAAACGACCAAATAATGTTATATTTCTGACTGTGTGGCACTCCCTTCCACGATTCCAATTGCCTCCTCGATTGCTGGTGAGGAAAAGGCCAATGACATCCACAGACAAGAAAACCTGTCCCTTCATGGCACAAAATGCAGAAAACCAAGCATTCTTTATTTTATAAAAAGGTTAGCACAGGAATGCTGTTGACACAGAGCCACTGATCTCTGAATCACGCATTCATATGACAATAACCTGCAGAGCTCACAATGATCCTGGCTCCTACCTTTGCCAATGACCAGGCCACACTTGTCAGCAGGGATGGTATAGGTCACTTCCTGAAGAGGACCGGGTGAGCCCATGGTCCAATCGCTACGACCTCTGACCCGGCTGCCCCGCAGGGATGAACCAAACCCATCACGCTCCTACAACAAAAGACGGTTAAAACTGGTATTCCACATATCTGGTGTCCATCCAAACTGGTCCAGTCCCGAGGAAGCCACCTGTGCGGTCTGGATCAGCTCGTTGATGAGGTGGACAGCGTGCTGACAGCGGTCTTGCTGGCCCATCACCATGGCAACACGCTCTGGACTGATGCCATCATCTGAAGATGGACACAGGAACAGCAAGAGGTCAACATCAACACCCTGTAATCTGGATGACACTGGTCAGAATTACAGTAAAACCCCGGTTGTGGTTCTCCTGATTAAGTGGTTAAAGCAAATCTGGAAAAAATGCCTTCCACCTGAAATACACCAGCTTTAGACTGGATCAAATTCAACCATTTAAACCTGGTGAAACTGGAACAGACATATACTAAACACTGCAACATGGACGATTTAGGTGTACATCAGACCAATAACAGTGTGTAAACAAACCTGTTTCAATGGACTGTAAGGATCTTGCAGAACAATTACTGTACATATACTGGAGTTTTTATTGTAGTAAGCTAGCTTTCAATTTGAAATGGCAGGAAATGATGAAACTGTAACCATGCAAAGGAACCTGCAGAGGTTTTAATGCTAATTTGACCAGATTGAGAAAACAGACCTGCTTTGAACTGGATCCGAACGCCTGCATCGTTCTGGATTTTCTTGATCATTTCCCCATTTCTGCCGATCACAATACCAACAGCAAACCTGGGAACTGGGACCTGCAAAAGCATTAAGAGAGGAGTGTTCAGATCAGGATCTGGGACACACGCTAACTGCTGGCTAATGCTAACGGAGTGTGTTCATGTTTGGTGCCGTACATCCAGGCTGCTTCCTCCCAGTCGAACACCAAAATCGTTGCGTCCTGGCCTGAAGTCTCCGTCCTTCTCCCTGATCACCTCCAACACCAGCTCTCTCGCTGCCTGGAGGAACAGAGGAAGGTGGGTCAGATGCATTGCCTCGCTACACTGGCAAAAACAACTCAACAAAAATAGTTTAGTTTACGATCACACTTTTTATTTACATACGCAGTGCTGCACGAAATACTCGAGACCAGAGGATTAAAATCACTAATAAAAACGACAGTACCGATTTATGAGACGCTCTTATGGGATTGATGCCAGTGAACCCTCCTTCAGTTTGGAGGGCACACGACTTCTTAATACAGAGTCAATTACTTCAGGAAGTAGTTTCTTCAGCCGATTTTCATTATAAATGTCTGAGGCTTATTAATAAACAAAGTCTGACCTCTGGGCCTCACAACGGAACCAGGTCCAGTGACTGGTTCTTGTGGTACCTGGTGGTTTGATGCTGCATTTAAAGACTCGGGACAGGGGACAGGGGACAGGGTTCTCGTATACCTGCACTTTGTATGGGTCTCCAGAGATACGAAGGGGTTTGTCTGCTCCCGTTGGCATCGGACCATCTTGAATCATCATCATCTTTACTCCTGCTCGCTCCTAAGAACATACAGAGATACTATAACACGACCTAACTCTGCACATTCATGTGCAGTGTCATTTAATAAACATTTGTTTTTTGTGAATCAGCCTACCTGCAGTTGTTTGATGGTGTCTCCTCCTCGACCGATCACAAGCCCCACTTTACTGGCTGGGATCAGCATCTCTTGCACTGATGACCCACCCTCCCCGTCACTGTGGAAACCTGGCCCGTTTCTACAGCGATCCACAATCTGGACCAGCAGCCGCTTTGCATGTCTGTAAACACACACATGCATGAGAACACATACAGATACACGCAGCAATTGAAGGAGGACATTAGAAAACTCACTCGATGCTCTCTGGAGTCCCAGTCAGGGAACATGGCCGCTCCATCAGACCTCCACTATCTAGACACAGCAGAGGTACGTTAATAGTAGACCTCTCCACTGTCTCCTGGTGTTGCCAAGTGTGGTTTGTTGGGTTTCACTAGAAAACCTTTCAACATCACTGAACTCTGTCTTTAGGTGATTGAGCTGTGATTTACTGATAATGGTTAAAGTGAATTTATGTCAGCACACTTACCAGCAGCAATCTGGATCTTGCAGCTGGATTCCAACTGGATTCTGGTGATCTGTTCTCCTCCTCGACCAATAACTGCAGGAAGAGAGAGATACTTATTTTTCCTCACAAAAGTTCATCAACTCCATCTCCTCCTACCACCAAAGCGTCTGGGCCCATCTCCTCCTCTTCCACCGCCTACAAACGGTTCTGGGCCTCATCTCCTCCTCCTACCACCAACGGTTCTGGACCTTATCTCCTTCTACCACAGACGGTACTGGTCCTAATCTCCTCCTCTTTCACCCCCTACAAACGGTTCTGGGCCTCATCTCCTCCTCCTACCACCAACGGTTCTGGGCCTCATTCCCTCCTCCTACCATCAACAGTTCTGGACCTCATCTCCTCCTCTTCCCACCAACTGTTCTGGGCCATATCTCCTCCTCTTCCCACCAACGGTTCTGGGCCATATCTCCTCCTCTTCCCACCAACGGTTCTGGGCCGTATCTCCTCCTCTTCCCACCAACGGTTCTGGGCCTCATCTCCTCCTCTTACAAACGGTTCTGGGCCTCCTCCTGCTCCTTCTCTTCCCACCAAAAGTTCTGGGCCTCATCTCCTTCTACCACCAACGGTTCCGGTCCTAATCTTCTCCTCTTTCACCGCCTACAAACGGTTCTGGGCCTCATGTCCTCCGCCTCCTCCTCCTCCTCCTCCTCTTCCCACCAACGGTTCTGGGCCTCATCTCTTCTCATCAACGGTTCTGGGCCTCATCTCCTCTTCTCACCAACGGTTCTGGGCCTCATCTCCTCCTCCTCCTCCTCCTCCTCTTCCCACCAATGGTTCTGGGCCTCATCTCCTCCTCCTCCTCCTCCTCTTCTCACCAACGGTTCTGGGCCTCATCTCCTCCTCCTCCTCCTCTTCTCACCAACGGTTCTGGGCCTCATCTCCTCCTCCTACCATCAACGGTTCTGGGCCTCATCTCCTCTTCTCACCAACGGTTCTGGGCCTCATCTCCTCCTCTTACAAACGGTTCTGGACCTCATCTCCTCCGCCTCCTCCTCCTCTTCCCACCAACGGTTCTAGGCCTCATCTCCTCTTCTCACCAACGGTTCTGGGCCTCATCTCCTCCTACTACCATCAACGGTTCTGGGCCTCATCTCCTCTTCTCACAAACGGTTCTGGGCCTCATCTCCTCCTCCTCCTCTTCCCACCAATGGTTCTGGGCCTCATCTCCTCCTCCTCCTCCTCTTCTCACCAACGGTTCTGGGCCTCATCTCCTCCTCCTCCTCCTCCTCTTCTCACCAACGGTTCTGGGCCTCATCTCCTCCTCCTCCTCCTCCTCTTCCCACCAACGGTTCTGGGCCTCATCTCCTCTTCTCACCAACGGTTCTGGGCTTCATCTCCTCCTCCTACCATCAACGGTTCTGGGCCTCATCTCCTCTTCTCACCAACGGTTCTGGACCTCATCTCCTCCTCCTCTTCTCACCAACGGTTCTGGGCCTCATCTCCTCCTCCTCCTCCTCTTCTCACTAACGGTTCTGGGCCTCATCTCCTCCTCCTCCTCCTCCTCCTCTTCTCACCAACGGTTCTGGGCCTCATCTCCTCCTCCTCCTCTTCCCACCAACAGTTCTGGGCCTCATCTCCTCTTCTCACCAACGGTTCTGGGCTTCATCTCCTCCTCCTACCATCAACGGTTCTGGGCCTCATCTCCTCTTCTCACCAACGGTTCTGGACCTCATCTCCTCCTCCTCTTCTCACCAACGGTTCTGGGCCTCATCTCCTCCTCCTCCTCCTCTTCTCACTAACGGTTCTGGGCCTCATCTCCTCCTCCTCCTCCTCCTCTCACCAACGGTTCTGGGCCTCATCTCCTCCTCCTACCATTAACGGTTCTGGGCCTCATCTCCTCCTCTTCCTAAAGACGGTTCTGGGTTTTATTTCCTCCTCCCACCAACAGTTCTAGGCCTCATCTTCTCTTCCTCCTACCACCAATAGTTCTGGCCCTCATGTCCTCCTCCTACCACTAACAGTTTGTGGCCTTATCTCCTCCTCCGCTTAACGATTCTGGGCCTCATCAACATTACCTGCTCCTACTCTTCCTTCCACCAAAGGTTCTGGGCTTCATCATCTCCCTCACCTCCTAGCAACAATTCTGGGCCTCATCTCCTCCTACCACTAGTGGTTCTGGGCCTCATCCCCTTCTCTTACAAACGGTTCTGGGCCTCATCTCCTCCTCCTTCTCCTCCTACCACTAACGGTTCTGGGCCTCAGCTCCTCCTCCCAACAGTTCGGGCCTTCTCTCCTCCTCCCCCTCCTAACGATTCTGGGCCTCATCATCTGCACCTACTCCTTCTTGGACCAACAGTTCTGGTTCTCATCATCTCCTTCTACCAACGGTTCTGGGCCTCATCATCTCCTTCTCCTACCAACAGTTCTGAGCCTCATCATCTCCTCCTCTGTCTACCAACGATTCTGGGCTTCATCATCCTCGTCATCATCTTCGCCTCCTACTCCTCCTCCTCCTCCTCCTCCTCTTCCTCCCACCAACAGTTCTGGGCCTCATTATCTTCTGCTCCTAACGGTTCTGGGCCTCATCTCCTCCTCCTAACGATTCGGGGCCTTCTCTCCTCCTCCTCCTACTAATGATTCTGGACCTCATCTCCTCCTCTTACAAACTGTTATGGACCTTATCTCCTCCTCTTCCCACCAACGGTTCTGGGCCGTATCTCCTCCTCTTCCCACCAACGGTTCTGGGCCGTATCTCCTCCTCTTCCCACCAACGGTTCTGGGCCGTATCTCCTCCTCTTCCCACCAACGGTTCTGGGCCGTATCTCCTCCTCTTCCCACCACGGCTCTGGTCCGTATCTTCTCCTCCTCCTCCTTCTCTTCCCACCAACGGTTCTGGGCCTCATCTCCTCCTCTTACAAACGGTTCTGGGCCTCCTCCTACTCCTCCCACCAACAGTTCTGGGCCTCATCTCCTTCTACCACAGACGGTACTGGTCCTAATCTCCTCCTCTTTCACCCCCTACAAACGGTTCTGGGCCTCATCTCCTCCTCCTACCACCAACGGTTCTGGGCCTCATTCCCTCCTCCTACCACCAAAAGTTCTGGACCTCATCTCCTCCTCTTACAAACTGTTCTGGACCTTATCTCCTCCTCTTCCCACCAACGGTTCTGGGCCTCATCTCCTCCTCTTACAAACGGTTCTGGGCCTCCTCCTACTCCTCCTCCTCCCACCAACAGTTCTGGGCCTCATCTCCTTCTACCACCATCAACGGTTCTGGACCTCATCTCCTCCTCTTACAAACGGTTCTGGACCTTATCTCCTCCTCTTCCCACCAACGGTTCTGGGCCTCATCTCCTCTTCTCACCAACGGTTCTGGGCCTCATCTCCTCTTCTAACCAACGGTTCTGGGCCTCATCTCCTCCTCCTACCATCAACGGTTCTGGGCCTCATCTCCTCCTCCTCCTCCTCCTCTTCCCACCAACGATTCTGGCCCTCATCTCCTCTTCTCACCAACGGTTCTGGACCTCATCTCCTCCTCCTCCTCCTCCTCCTACCAACGGTTCTGGGCCTCATCTCCTCTTCTCACTAACGGTTCTGGGCCTCATCTCCTCCTCTCACCAACGGTTCTGGGCCTCATCTCCTCCTCCTACCATTAACGGTTCTGGGCCTCATCTCCTCCTCTTCCTACAAACGGTTCTGGGTTTTATTTCCTCCTCCCACCAACGGTTCTAGGCCTCATCTTCTCTTCCTCCTACCACTAACAGTTTGTGGCCTTATCTCCTCCTCCCCTTAACGATTCTGGGCCTCATCATCATTACCTGCTCCTACTCTTCCTCCCACCAAAAGTTCTGGGCTTCATCATCTCCCTCACCTCCTAGCAACATTTCTGGGCCTCATCTCCTCCTACCACTAGTGGTAGGAGCCGGGGCCTTCTCTTCTCCTCCTCCTCCTACTAATGATTCTGGGCCTCATCTCCTACTCCTATCAATGGTTCTGGGTCAGGTTATGTCTGTTGTCAGTCAGGGTCAGCTCTAATAAAATGATAACTGTAAACATGTAAAGAAGAAGCCCATAGGGGGCCAATACCTAAAAGGTCAGAGGTCATACTTACTGAAGCCCACCATCCTGTCAGGCACCTTGTAATCCTCTGTGATTACCCTGCCACACACACACACACACACACACACACACACACACACACACACACACACACACACACACACACACACACACACACACACACACACACACACACACACACACACACACATTAACATTCAGGTGGCACAAATGCTCCATCTACAGTCAGTCGATAAGTGATTATGCTGATGTGACTGTGGGAGGACAGATCCATAGCACTTATGTGCCGCTGCTTTGACATGCGTCTTACAAGTCTACAATGCTCAGAGTGTGTGTGTGTGTGTGTGTAGATCCATCTCTGTGAGGACCCGCTGATGAGTCACTAGTATTCCACTTACTGACCCGGTTCTGACATTTTGGACTCAGAAGCCCGATTGGTTAGTGATGGTTTTCACAAAGACAGAAGTACAAGTGTTTGTAGTTGTCGTACCTCTGGTGGCCCATGGCTGCCAGCTGGTTGCCTACTGGGACAGACACATGACATGAATGGACACAATCAGCAGCAGATCACATCAGCAGCTTCTATCAATCCTACACTGTTGGGCCTGTGTCTCACGGGCTGGAGTGCAGTATCAGTAGCAGACTGATCCACCCTCTGTGTTAAGGAAAGATTTTACAGATCTTTTTCTACCTGCTGCAATCAGACCGTTTAATGAGAACTGTTAATTATCTACCAGTGCAAAAACTCACACTACATCAGTGGTTATGTTGAAAAGACTCTTCTCTGTGCAATATCTGCACAATATCATGCAATACCCATCCATGACTCTACTCACTCTGTGCCTACTTAGGTTAGCCTGGTCACTATTCTATTGTATTTACTGTATTCACTGCATACTCTCCTGCATCATGCTCATAATGTACAATATTCACAATTCATCCCAGAGCTCTGTTTAAGGATATGTGTTTGTATGGTTTCTTTTCTCTTTTTCTTGTTCTCTTGCTGCTGTAAAAGGTGCAATTTCCCCACTGTGGGACTAATAAAGGCATTCTTATTCTTCTTTTGTTTGCTTTGGGGAAGAACCTTTGCACACTTGGGAGATATTCATTTCAGCATAAAGCAGACTTTAATTTGTAAAACTGTATAGCCTGAGTAGAAACCCTTCATTTGGCAGTTACATTCATTCAGTCAAACCTTTCCACTTAGTTACAAAGGTTCTGATTGTAGCTCACCTCCGTCATCTCCTGGTCGTTTCTGTCCAGGGTAATACAGCGAGGGCTCCACGCTTCCCGAGGAGCTGTTGAGGTGGGACATGGCTTCTCCTCCGATCTTACCAACCATCTAAAACAAAGCCGGAGAACAGCTGTAAGCCCCTGGACGCTGGTTCCTTTGACCTCGAACTATGTTCCTATGGCGTCTCCACCAACATCCTGCAGCTTCACGTTTGTTTGACAGAGCCACGTTTCTCAGAAGACTCATAAAAATGGTAAAATGTGTTTTCAGTCACACATTTCCTACATTTAGGACATTAAGACAGAAATGTAACGACTGATGGTGGACAGCAGCTGGATGTGGTCCACTCAGCTCCGTTCAGCTGGTGTTGTTGATGTTCCAGAGGACAGAGGAACCTTCCTAATAAGGTTCCAGTTTGTCTGCAGACACAGCGTTCCATTCTGCTGGTCAGAGACGACATACATAAATGTCCAGTCATTAAGTAGTGATGTCTGATCTACTCTTTGAAACAACAGATAATTTGATTTTCTGTAATTAACTCAAAGGATGTCTTGCACTGTGCTTCCCTGTAGCCGCTAAATAAAACAACACCATTTCACTTATTTTGAACAGTAAGAACTTGGAGAGAACGGTGAACCTGGTCAACTTTATCTCTCACATCTAGTTTTGCATTTTTTTGAGACATTTTCAGTCAAATCGTGACTTTTTTTATTCGGTCGTCCAGAGTCAACAGCACTAGGGGTAAGTCACAGTGATAAGCTCTTAGCTGCTAGCTGACCTCACCTTGGCAGAGGAAAACACACAGGTAACCTTGAAGAAAAGAGCAGCAGGAAAACTAGTAAAAGACTTGTTCACAAACAAATGTTTTAGCAACATAGCGGCAAGACAATAAAAATACAAAACCCGTTCCCAACAATTTCCAGAGTCCAGAAGCCGCTTCATTAAAGTTAAACCTGAACTTTTTACAATATGTTAATGTTCCTATTGGTCCTACCACTTCATACAGTCCATGACCCCAACTATAAAGAAAAGTCACATTTGAAGAATGTAATAAAAATGTATTAGTGCCCAAGTTAAGAAGTAATAAATTATCTGAAACCAGTAAAATGTGACTTATACTCAAACTACCCAGATATTTTATTAATACTTCAACGACACTTAAATGTTATCCAGTGAATAGGATTTTGTTTCACCCACTAAAGCAATTGGTAATAAAGACAGGTTACACAGTTGAACGTGGACATAATCACAGCAGCCAACAACTAGACCTTAACTTAGACATGGTTTTATATAGCAGCTACTAGTATTTCAACAGCCAACTACAAAACGGCCTGATTCTATGATTTGTGTGTGACAAACACACAAAAGTGCAAAAGCAGCACAAAATAAATAACCACAAAGCTGAAACAGAACCATAGAGGCACATTTCACTCTGGAGAAACAGAGGAGTGTCAATGCTGGACGTGGCTGGACAATCTCAGGCTGCACAGCCACAAACCTGCTGTTGGTTCCCACACAGGCAGAGACAGGCCAAGCCCAACACCGAGACCGCTGGTCTGACGCTAGGCTGCTGTATATCAGAAAGCAGTTCATTCTGAAGTACTGAGGAGGTCCACCGCCCTGTTTAACCTCTGACACAGCAGAATGAAAACATCCAGCAGAACAGAACAACGATCCAACATACTGCACCGCTGCCACGCCAACCCTCTCCTGCCTGAGGGCATGTGACAGGTCCAGCTGAACAAAAAGCTTTTACTTTACAAACAATACGAAACCAATAACAGCTGCTAAATAAGAGGAAAAGTGATGTTTTCCCTCAGCCCACCTGGTTCTACATGCCCACGAAACCCAGACAGAATCATTCTGCTGACTGTGTTGAACAACTGACCCAGTAGAGAGAGAGAGAGACTGAGACTGACTAAGGATGAAGAGCAGAAAGTTCTGTTTAGAGTTCGTATTGGATCAGCTGCAGCATGTGCAAACGCAATTAAATCAGAAAAAAGAACCTGAGTGAGTAGTGTCACCCCATGAGCCTGTACTCAATTGGACACTGGTACTTTGAGATATTTCAAATTAAACTTCACGACTCCTGATTTATATGATGATTTCTAACTTTCCATGAACAGACTTTATGCACTTGCTTGTAGTATTGGTGGCAGCATTAGGTTATTAGTGGTACTCTGTGCCTCTTGGGGAATAGATGAGCTGGACTGGACCAGCAGAACTTTAAAAACTTGGAAAGTGATGAGATGAAAGCTTCCAGAGCTGGAATCCTACTGCCTTATGCGTGTACTGTACCGGTGTAATGCCCTCTGTGGGTTTCTATAGGGAGCCGTACATGGCTGTGGGGTTGTTGCATAACCAACTTACAGTAAACAGCAGGCTGAGAAGGGACGGGGACGAGGGGACGAGGTCCAGCTCTCAAACTGCTGGAAAACATTCGGGGCACCAACGCGCTGCTTATCTTGCTCCCCGGCGTCTGGATCCAGTTTTTACGTCCGGAAAACTAACTAGTCACCGTTTCGACGCCGTGACAGCCCAACAGGTTGCTGCTGCCCCAGTGACACGTGTGGCCAAACTTCTGCCCCGCTCCCCCTCTTCGCCACCACTGCCCCTGCGCTCCCCACTGGGTGACAGCTCCCCCAAGTCCCTATAAACTACCCCCCGAACCATGTCAGTCCAGGCAAAGTAAGCGAAACTGGTCCCAAGACCAAACTCCGAGTTGCTTTCTGAGCTATGCTAGCACGCTAGTCACAGTGTGTTTGTGTGTGTGTTGACGGAACGCATAAGTTAGGAGAAGCAGATGCATAACACCGAATAAAAGTGCGTTGGCTCGATTTAACCGGCCCGGTTCGGCCTGGAATCAGTGTGTGCCGAGCTCTAGTTAAGTTGTTACCTGCCGGGCCCTCTGTAAAACATCGACTAGGCCTTCTGACTTCAGCCCCGGCTGGTTCATCGAGGCCTGTCCCTGCACCAGCTCCGCCATCATAGCTAGCCGTTAGCCTTTAGCCGTTAGCCGGATTAGCTGCTAGCTAAACTGAAGCAGCCGTCACAGAGAAACTAAAGCAGGAGGCCACACTCCAACGGCTTTTCATGGCAACACGGACACAAGTACGCCTCACGCCTCAAAATATTAAAATATGTATCAATGAATACATTTATTAAATCTATCTTCATATTTGCATATTAATGGTTTTATCTGAAGCCTGAGGTCTGACAATTTATTGTCAAATCGTCAACAACTGAACCTTTAGATAGAAAAAACGTTTGCGCTACATACCTTATATTCGCACAATACTGTTTATATAAAATGTTAACATATTAGTCTGTTAGGAGAAGAAAAGTAAATTATTAAAGTAAAAGTAAGACTGTCACTGTTCTTATCATTAACATCATTAACATTTGTGTATTATATTCCCATTTTATATGGTATTGAAATAACATCATGTAAAATACATGATGTGATTTAAATACATTTTAACATAAGATGACGTTTAACATCAGATCCAACCAAAAGGTTTTGCGGAGGTGTTTGTTTAAAACAGTGTGTCCTCTTCACTATAGAGGATCTCTGTCACTGCTCAGCTGTTTGGTTGCAGCTCGCGCCTCTCTTTCCGCTTCCGCGTTCAGTCACGTGTTTCAGCTCCACAGGTGGCGCGTAGAGTGAAATCTAATAATAATATTGATAATTGAATCTTTATGGATCTCACAGTGGGGAAATTTGTCTCTGCTTCTGGCCAATTCCCTGGAGGAGCAGTGGGCAGGGACATTTGGCTTCTCAGGCCGATGCTCTACCTGCTGAGCATCTAGGCCACACCTTTGAGTTTTTCAGTGAGTTTGTTCTGTTGCCCTAATGGAAAGGAAATGTCTTAGAAGAATATTTATCGTTAGGAACCGTCACTGTTATCTGATAACCTCTGACCTCTGCAGAGAGAGAGAGTGTTTTACACCCAGTGATCACTTTTAAGGAACACAGCAGGGAATCAGAAGTCTAAAGGTTCATGGCAGCTCGTTTTAGTGAAGTTCAGAGTTTAACTTAAAATAAAATGTGCCCAGAAATCTGATTCCTTCCCTTAGACTTGACTGTGTCAGGCTTTTTGCAGGTCTGAGGAAGATCTTGATCTGGTTCATCTTTGAGAGCTACCCGTGTGAGGATCTCAGTTTATCCATCTTAATTGTGAATGACTATAAAAAACTACTGACTATTAAAAATGGAACTTCACACGAGCAGTTGGAGAAATTGAATCTGAGTGAGAGCTCTGGTTTTAACACTTACACGTAGGATCTCTGATAAGCACATTACCCTGTGACCTTGATGCAACCTCTGACATCACATGCCTGTGCAGACGATCAAGTGATGGAACTGATAGAAACAGAATAAATAGAGACTGTTTGTTTCTTTATGTGGAGAATCTCTGAAGCAGGAAGCAGAACCTGAAGCTAAACCACGACACAACTCAAATTAGTCATGGTTCTGGTCCATATTGGTCCTCGGTATCTCCCACAGTTCATCCTTGTTGTGTCCTTGTTCTGTTCCTCGTTCTGTCTTTATTTATTCTCCTACGTTTTGCCCTAGTGTCCTCATTCTCCTCCTTGATCTTACTTTGTTGTGTCCTTGTTCTGTCTCTCGTTCTTTCCTTGTTGTGTTCTCGTTCTCACCCACATTTTGTGTCCTCGTTCTGTCCTCCTTCTCTATCATGTTTTTTCCTTCCCTTGCTCTCTCCTTGTTCTGTTCAGTCTCTTGTTCTGTTCTTGTTATCTCCTACGTTTTGCCCCTGTGTCCTTGTTCTCTCCCATGTTCTCACTTTGTTGTGTCCTTGTTCTGTCCCTTGCTCTCTCCATGTTGTATTCTTGTTCTCTCCCACATTTTGTGTCCTCGTTCTGTCCTTATTCTGTCCCTCATTCTCTCCTTGTTCTGTCCTCGTTCTGTCCCTCATTCTGTACTCATTCTGTCCCTTCTTCTGTCCTTGTGTCCTTATTCTGTCCCTCATTCTGTCCTTTATTTTGTCCTTGTTCTCTCCTTTGTCTCTCCTTGTGTCCTCTGTATCTCCCACAGTTCGTCCTTGTTGTGTCCTTGTTCTGTTCCTCGTTCTGTCTTTATTCTCTCCTACGTTTTGCCCTTGTGTCCTCATTCTCCACCTTGATCTTACTTTGTTGTGTCCTTGTTCTGTCGTTCTTTCCTTGTTGTGTTCTCGTTTTCACCCAAATTTTGTGTTTTCGTGTTTATTTTTTCCTTCCCTTGCTCCCCTTGTTCTGTTCAGTCCCTCGCTCTCTCCTTATTCTGTCTTATTCTGTCCCCTGTTCTCTCCCTTGTTGTCTCCTTGTTCTGTCCCTCGTTCCCTTCTTGTTGTGTCCTCATTCTGTCCCCCATTCCCTTCTGGTTCTGTTTTATTCTGTCCCTCGTTCTCTCCTTGTTGTGTCCTCATTCTGTTCTTGTTCTGTCCCTCATTCTGCCTTATTCTGTCCCTCATTCTCTCCGTGTTCTGTCCTCATTCTGTCCCTCGTTCTGTCCTTCTGTCCCTCATTCTGCCTTATTCTGTCCCTCGTTCTCTCTTTGTTGTGTCCTCATTCTGTTCTTGTTCTGTCCCTCATTCTGCCTTATTCTGTCCCTCATTCTCTCCGTGTTCTGTCCTCATTCTGTCCCTCGTTCTGTCCTTCTGTCCCTCATTCTGCCTTATTCTGTCCCTCGTTCTC